>NC_091189.1:26961932-27149606 GCF_040958095.1 Procambarus clarkii
CCATCCTGGCCACTGCAATCACCTCTCCCCATCCTGGCCACTACAATCACTTCCCCCCATCCTGGCCACTACAATCACCTCCCCCCATCCTGGCCACTACAATCACCTCTCATCCTGGCCACTACAATCACCTCCCATCCTGGTCACTACAATCACCTCCCCATCCTGGCCACTACAATCACCTCCCCCCATCCTGGCCACTACAATCACCTTCTCTCATCCTGGCCACTACAATCACCTCCCATCCTGGTCACTACAATCACCTCCCCATCCTGGCCACTACAATCACCTCCCCCCATTCTGGCCACTACAATCACCTTATCCCCATCCTGGCCACTACAATCACCTTATCCCCATCCTGGTCACTTCTATCACCTCCCCCCATCCTGGCCACGACAATCACCTCCCCCATCCTGGCCACTACAATCACCTCCCCCCATCCTGGCCACTACAATCACCTCCCCCATCCTGGCCACTACAATCACCTCCCCCCATCCTGGCCACTACGATCACCACCCCCCATCCTGGCCACTACAATCACCTAACCCCATCCTGGCCACTACAATCACCTCCCCCATCCTGGCCATTACAATCATTTCCCCCCATCCTGGCCACTACAATCACTTCCCCCCATCCTGGCCACTACTATCACCTCCCCCCATTCTGGCCACTACAATCACCTCCCTCCATCCTGGCCACTACAATCACCTCCCACCATCCTGGCCACTACTATCACCTTCTCTCATCCTGGCCACTACTATCACCTCCCCCCATCCTGGCCACTTCTATCACCTCCCCCCATCCTGGCCACTACAATCACCTCCCCTGCATCCTGGCCACTACAATCACCTCCCCTCCATTCTGGCCACTACAATCACCTCCCCCCATCCTGGCCACTACAATCACCTCCCCTCCATCCTGGCCACTACAATCACCTCCCATCCTGGCCACTACAATCACCTCCCCATCCTGGCCACTACAGTCACCTGCCCCCCCATCCTGGCCACTACAATCACCTCCCCATCCTGGTCATTACAATCATTTCCCCCATTCTGGCCACTACAATCACCTCCCTCCATCCTGGCCACTACAATCACCTCCCACCATCCTGGCCACTACTATCACCTTCTCTCATCCTGGCCACTACTATCACCTCCCCCCATCCTGGCCACTTCTATCACCTCTCCCCATCCTGGCCACTTCTATCACCTCCCCCCATCCTGGCCACTACAATCACCTCCCCTGCATCCTGGCCACTACAATCACCTCCCCTCCATTCTGGCCACTACAATCACCTCCCCCCATCCTGGCCACTACAATCACCTCCCCTCCATCCTGGCCACTACAATCACCTCCCCATCCTGGCTACTACAATCACCTCCCCCCATCCTGGCCACTACAATCACCTCCCATCCTGGCCACTACAATCACCTCCCCATCCTGGCCACTACTATCACTTCCCCCCATCCTGGCCACTACAGTCACCTGCCCCGCCATCCTGGCCACTACAATCACCTCCCCATCCTGGCCACTACTATCACTTCCCCCCATCCTGGCCACTACAGTCACCTGCCCCCCATCCTGGCCACTACCATCACCTCCCCCCATCCTGGCCACTACGATCACCACCCCCCATCCTGGCCACTACAATCACCTCCCCCCATCTTGGCCACTACAATCACCTCCCCCCATCCTGGCCATTACAATCACTTCCCCCCATCCTGGCCACTACAATCACCTCCCCCCATCCTGGCCACTGCAATCACCTCTCCCCATCCTGGCCACTACAATCACTTCCCCCCATCCTGGCCACTACAATCACCTCCCCCCATCCTGGCCACTACAATCACCTCTCATTCTGGCCACTACAATCACCTCCCATCCTGGTCACTACAATCACCTCCCCATCCTGGCCACTACAATCACCTCCCCCCATCCTGGCCACTACAATCACCTTCTCTCATCCTGGCCACTACAATCACCTCCCATCCTGGTCACTACAATCACCTCCCCATCCTGGCCACTACAATCACCTCCCCCCATTCTGGCCACTACAATCACCTTATCCCCATCCTGGCCACTACAATCACCTTATCCCCATCCTGGTCACTTCTATCACCTCCCCCCATCCTGGCCACGACAATCACCTCCCCCCATCCTGGCCACTACAATCACCTCCCCCCATCCTGGCCACTACAATCACCTCCCCCATCCTGGCCACTACAATCACCTCCCCCCATCCTGGCCACTACGATCACCACCCCCCATCCTGGCCACTACAATCACCTAACCCCATCCTGGCCACTACAATCACTTCCCCCCATCCTGGCCACTACAGTCACCTGCCCCGCCATCCTGGCCACTACAATCACCTCCCCATCCTGGCCACTACTATCACTTCCCCCCATCCTGGCCACTACAGTCACCTGCCCCCCATCCTGGCCACTACCATCACCTCCCCCCATCCTGGCCACTACGATCACCACCCCCCATCCTGGCCACTACAATCACCTCCCCCCATCTTGGCCACTACAATCACCTCCCCCCATCCTGGCCATTACAATCACTTCCCCCCATCCTGGCCACTACAATCACCTCCCCCCATCCTGGCCACTGCAATCACCTCTCCCCATCCTGGCCACTACAATCACTTCCCCCCATCCTGGCCACTACAATCACCTCCCCCCATCCTGGCCACTACAATCACCTCTCATCCTGGCCACTACAATCACCTCCCATCCTGGTCACTACAATCACCTCCCCATCCTGGCCACTACAATCACCTCCCCCCATCCTGGCCACTACAATCACCTTCTCTCATCCTGGCCACTACAATCACCTCCCATCCTGGTCACTACAATCACCTCCCCATCCTGGCCACTACAATCACCTCCCCCCATTCTGGCCACTACAATCACCTTATCCCCATCCTGGCCACTACAATCACCTTATCCCCATCCTGGTCACTTCTATCACCTCCCCCCATCCTGGCCACGACAATCACCTCCCCCCATCCTGGCCACTACAATCACCTCCCCCCATCCTGGCCACTACAATCACCTCCCCCATCCTGGCCACTACAATCACCTCCCCCCATCCTGGCCACTACGATCACCACCCCCCATCCTGGCCACTACAATCACCTAACCCCATCCTGGCCACTACAATCACTTCCCCCCATCCTGGCCACTACTATCACCTCCCCCCATTCTGGCCACTACAATCACCTCCCTCCATCCTGGCCACTACAATCACCTCCCACCATCCTGGCCACTACTATCACCTTCTCTCATCCTGGCCACTACTATCACCTCCCCCCATCCTGGCCACTTCTATCACCTCCCCCCATCCTGGCCACTACAATCACCTCCCCTGCATCCTGGCCACTACAATCACCTCCCCTCCATTCTGGCCACTACAATCACCTCCCCCCATCCTGGCCACTACAATCACCTCCCCTCCATCCTGGCCACTACAATCACCTCCCATTCTGGCCACTACAATCACCTCCCCATCCTGGCCACTACAGTCACCTGCCCCCCCATCCTGGCCACTACAATCACCTCCCCCATCCTGGTCATTACAATCATTTCCCCCATTCTGGCCACTACAATCACCTCCCTCCATCCTGGCCACTACAATCACCTCCCACCATCCTGGCCACTACTATCACCTTCTCTCATCCTGGCCACTACTATCACCTCCCCCCATCCTGGCCACTTCTATCACCTCTCCCCATCCTGGCCACTTCTATCACCTCCCCCCATCCTGGCCACTACAATCACCTCCCCTGCATCCTGGCCACTACAATCACCTCCCCTCCATTCTGGCCACTACAATCACCTCCCCCCATCCTGGCCACTACAATCACCTCCCCTCCATCCTGGCCACTACAATCACCTCCCCATCCTGGCTACTACAATCACCTCCCCCCATCCTGGCCACTACAATCACCTCCCATCCTGGCCACTACAATCACCTCCCCATCCTGGCCACTACTATCACCTCCCATCCTGGCCACTACAATCACCTCCCCATCCTGGCCACTACAGTCACCTGCCCCCCGTCCTGGCCACTACAATCACCTCCCCATCCTGGCCACTACTATCACTTCCCCCCATCCTGACCACTACAGTCACCTGCCCCCCATCCTGGCCACTACAATCACCTCCCCCATCCTGGCCACTACGATCACCACCCCCCATCCTGGCCACTACAATCACCTCCCCCTATCCTGGCCACTACAATCACCTCCCCCCATCCTGGCCATTACAATCACTTCCCCCCATCCTGGCCACTACAATCACCTCCCCCCATCCTGGCCACTGCAATCACCTCTCCCCATCCTGGCCACTACAATCACTACCCCCCATCCTGGCCACTACAATCACCTCCCCCATCCTGGCCACTACTATCACCTCCCCCCCATCCTGGCCACTACAATCACCTCCCCTCCATCCTGGCCACTACAATCACCTCCCCCCATCCTGGCCACTACAATCACCTCCCCATCCTGGCTACTACAATCACCTCCCCCCATACTGGCCACTACAATCACCTCCCCCCATCCTGGCCACTACAATCACCTCCCATCCTGGCCACTACAATCACCTCCCCATCCTGGCCACTACAGTCACCTGCCCCCCATCCTGGCTACTACAATCACCTCCCCCCATACTGGCCACTACAATCACCTCCCCTCCATCCTGGCCACTACAATCACCTCCCCCCATCCTGGCCACTACAATCACCTCCCCCCATCCTGGCCACTACTATCACTTCCCCCTATCCTGGCCACTACAATCACATCCCATCATGGCCACTACAATCACCTTCTCCCCATCCTGGCCACTACTATCTCTTCCCCCCCCTATCCTGGCCACTACAATCACCTCCCCCCATCCTGGCCACTACAATCACTTTATCCCCATCCTGGTCACTTCTATCACCTCCCCCCATCCTGGCCACTACGATCACCACCCCCCCATCCTGGCCACTACAATCACCTCCCCCCATCCTGGCCACTACAATCACCTCCCCCATCCTGGCCACTACTATCACCTCCCCCCATTCTGGCCACAACATTCACCTTATCCCCATCCTGGCCACTACAATCACCTCCCCCCATCCTGGCCACTACAATCACCTTATCCTCATCCTGGTCACTTCTATCACCTCCCCCCATCCTGGCCACTACAATCACCTCCCCCCATCCTGGCCACTACAATCACCTCCCCCCATCCTGGCCACTACAATCACCTCCCCCATCCTGGCCACTACTATCACCTCCCCCATCCTAGCCACTACAATCACCTCCCCCCATCCTGGCCACTACAATCACCTCCCCATCCTGGCCACTAGAATCACCTCACCCCCATCCTGGCCACTACAATCGCCTCCCATCCTGGCTACTACAATCACCTCCCATTCTGGCCACTACAATCACCTCCCCCATCCTGGCCACTACAATCACCTCCCCCCATCTTGGCCACTACAATCACCTCCCCCCATCCTGGCCACTACAATCACTACCCCCCATCCTGGCCACTACTATCACTTCCCCCCCTATCCTGGCCACTACAATCACCTCCCCCCATCCTGGCCACTACAATCACCTTATCCCCATCCTGGGCACTTCTATCACCTCCCCCCATCCTGGCCACTACGATCACCACCCCCCATCCTGGCCACTACAATCACCTCCCCCCATCCTGGCCACTACAATCACCTCCCATCCTGGTCACTACAATCACCTCCCCATCCTGGCCACTACAATCACCTCCCCCCATCCTGGCCACTACAATCACCTTCTCTCATCCTGGCCACTACAATCACCTCCCATCCTGGTCACTACAATCACCTCCCCATCCTGGCCACTACAATCACCTCCCCCCATTCTGGCCACTACAATCACCTTATCCCCATCCTGGCCACTACAATCACCTTATCCCCATCCTGGTCACTTCTATCACCTCCCCCCATCCTGGCCACGACAATCACCTCCCCCCATCCTGGCCACTACAATCACCTCCCCCCATCCTGGCCACTACAATCACCTCCCCCATCCTGGCCACTACAATCACCTCCCCCCATCCTGGCCACTACGATCACCACCCCCCATCCTGGCCACTACAATCACCTAACCCCATCCTGGCCATTACAATCACCTCCCCCATCCTGGCCATTACAATCATTTCCCCCCATCCTGGCCACTACAATCACTTCCCCCCATCCTGGCCACTACTATCACCTCCCCCATTCTGGCCACTACAATCACCTCCCTCCATCCTGGCCACTACAATCACCTCCCACCATCCTGGCCACTACTATCACCTTCTCTCATCCTGGCCACTACTATCACCTCCCCCCATCCTGGCCACTTCTATCACCTCCCCCCATCCTGGCCACTACAATCACCTCCCCTGCATCCTGGCCACTACAATCACCTCCCCTCCATTCTGGCCACTACAATCACCTCCCCCCATCCTGGCCACTACAATCACCTCCCCTCCATCCTGGCCACTACAATCACCTCCCATCCTGGCCACTACAATCACCTCCCCATCCTGGCCACTACAGTCACCTGCCCCCCCATCCTGGCCACTACAATCACCTCCCCCATCCTGGTCATTACAATCATTTCCCCCATTCTGGCCACTACAATCACCTCCCTCCATCCTGGCCACTACAATCACCTCCCACCATCCTGGCCACTACTATCACCTTCTCTCATCCTGGCCACTACTATCACCTCCCCCCATCCTGGCCACTTCTATCACCTCTCCCCATCCTGGCCACTTCTATCACCTCCCCCCATCCTGGCCACTACAATCACCTCCCCTGCATCCTGGCCACTACAATCACCTCCCCTCCATTCTGGCCACTACAATCACCTCCCCCCATCCTGGCCACTACAATCACCTCCCCTCCATCCTGGCCACTACAATCACCTCCCCTCCATCCTGGCTACTACAATCACCTCCCCCCATCCTGGCCACTACAATCACCTCCCATCCTGGCCACTACAATCACCTCCCCATCCTGGCCACTACTATCACCTCCCATCCTGGCCACTACAATCACCTCCCCATCCTGGCCACTACAGTCACCTGCCCCCCGTCCTGGCCACTACAATCACCTCCCCATCCTGGCCACTACTATCACTTCCCCCCATCCTGACCACTACAGTCACCTGCCCCCCATCCTGGCCACTACAATCACCTCCCCCATCCTGGCCACTACGATCACCACCCCCCATCCTGGCCACTACAATCACCTCCCCCCATCCTGGCCACTACAATCACCTCCCCCCATCCTGGCCATTACAATCACTTCCCCCCATCCTGGCCACTACAATCACCTCCCCCCATCCTGGCCACTGCAATCACCTCTCCCCATCCTGGCCACTACAATCACTACCCCCCATCCTGGCCACTACAATCACCTCCCCCATCCTGGCCACTACTATCACCTCCCCCCCATCCTGGCCACTACAATCACCTCCCCTCCATCCTGGCCACTACAATCACCTCCCCCCATCCTGGCCACTACAATCACCTCCCCATCCTGGCTACTACAATCACCTCCCCCCATACTGGCCACTACAATCACCTCCCCCCATCCTGGCCACTACAATCACCTCCCATCCTGGCCACTACAATCACCTCCCCATCCTGGCCACTACAGTCACCTGCCCCCCATCCTGGCTACTACAATCACCTCCCCCCATACTGGCCACTACAATCACCTCCCCTCCATCCTGGCCACTACAATCACCTCCCCCCATCCTGGCCACTACAATCACCTCCCCCCATCCTGGCCACTACTATCACTTCCCCCTATCCTGGCCACTACAATCACATCCCATCATGGCCACTACAATCACCTTCTCCCCATCCTGGCCACTACTATCTCTTCCCCCCCCTATCCTGGCCACTACAATCACCTCCCCCCATCCTGGCCACTACAATCACTTTATCCCCATCCTGGTCACTTCTATCACCTCCCCCCATCCTGGCCACTACGATCACCACCCCCCCATCCTGGCCACTACAATCACCTCCCCCCATCCTGGCCACTACAATCACCTCCCCCATCCTGGCCACTACTATCACCTCCCCCCATTCTGGCCACAACATTCACCTTATCCCCATCCTGGCCACTACAATCACCTCCCCCCATCCTGGCCACTACAATCACCTTATCCTCATCCTGGTCACTTCTATCACCTCCCCCCATCCTGGCCACTACAATCACCTCCCCCCATCCTGGCCACTACAATCACCTCCCCCCATCCTGGCCACTACAATCACCTCCCCCATCCTGGCCACTACTATCACCTCCCCCATCCTAGCCACTACAATCACCTCCCCCCATCCTGGCCACTACAATCACCTCCCCATCCTGGCCACTAGAATCACCTCACCCCCATCCTGGCCACTACAATCGCCTCCCATCCTGGCTACTACAATCACCTCCCATTCTGGCCACTACAATCACCTCCCCCATCCTGGCCACTATAATCACCTCCCCCCATCTTGGCCACTACAATCACCTCCCCCCATCCTGGCCACTACAATCACTACCCCCCATCCTGGCCACTACTATCACTTCCCCCCCTATCCTGGCCACTACAATCACCTCCCCCCATCCTGGCCACTACAATCACCTTATCCCCATCCTGGGCACTTCTATCACCTCCCCCCATCCTGGCCACTACGATCACCACCCCCCATCCTGGCCACTACAATCACCTCCCCCCATCCTGGCCACTACAATCACCTTATCCATATCCTGGTCACTTCTATCACCTCCCCCCATCCTGGCCACTACAATCACCTCCCCCCATCCTGGCCATTACAATCACTTCCCCCCATCCTGGCCACTACAATCACCTCCCCCCATCCTGGCCACTACTATCACCTCCCCCCATTCTGGCCACTACAATCACCTTATCCCCATCCTGGCCACTACAATCACCTCCCCCCATCCTGGCCACTACAATCGCCTTATCCCCATCCTGGTCACTTCTATCACCTCCCCCCATCCTGGCCACTACAATCACCTCCCCCCATCCTGGCCACTACAATCACCTCCCCTCATCCTGGCCACTACAATCACCTCCCCCCATCCTGGTCACTACAATCACCTCCCCCCATCCTGGCCACTACGATCACCACCCCCCATCCTGGCCACTACAATCACCTCCCCCATCCTGGCCACTACAATCACCTCCCCCCATCCTGGCCATTACAATCACTTCCCCCCATCCTGGCCACTACAATCACCTCCCCCCATCCTGGCCACTACTATCACCTCCCCCCATTCTGGCCACTACAATCACCTCCCTCCATCCTGGCCACTACAATCACCTCCCACCATCCTGGCCACTACTATCACCTTCTCTCATCCTGGCCACTACTATCACCTCCCCCCATCCTGGCCACTTCTATCACCTCCCCCCATCCTGGCCACTTCTATCACCTTCCCCCATCCTGGCCACTACAATCACCTCCCCTCCATCCTGGCCACTACGATCACCTCCCCTCCATCCTGGCCACTACAATCACCTCCCCCATCCTGGCCACTACAATCACCTCCCCTCCATCCTGGCCACTACAATCACCTCCCCTCCATCCTGGCTACTACAATCACCTCCCCCCATCCTGGCCACTACAATCACCTCCCATCCTGGCCACTACAATCACCTCCCCATCCTGGCCACTACTATCACTTCCCCCCATCCTGGCCACTACAGTCACCTGCCCCCCCATCCTGGCCACTACAATCACCTCCCCATCCTGGCCACTACTATCACTTCCCCCCATCCTGGCCACTACATTCACCTGCCCCCCATCCTGGCCACTACCATCACCTCCCCCCATCCTGGCCACTACGATCACCACCCCCCATCCTGGCCACTACAATCACCTCCCCCCATCTTGGCCACTACAATCACCTCCCCCCATCCTGGCCATTACAATCACTTCCCCCCATCCTGGCCACTACAATCACCTCCCCCATCCTGGCCACTACTATCACCTCCCCCCATTCTGGCCACAACAATCACCTTATCCCCATCCTGGCCACTACAATCACCTCCCCCCATCCTGGCCACTACAATCACCTTATCCCCATCCTGGTCACTTCTATCACCTCCCCCCATCCTGGCCACTACAATCACCTCCCCCCATCCTGGCCACTACAATCACCTCCCCCCATCCTGGCCACTACAATCACCTCCCCCATCCTGGCCACTACTATCACCTCCCCCATCCTAGCCACTACAATCACCTCCCCCCATCCTGGCCACTACAATCACCTCCCCATCCTGGCCACTAGAATCACCTCACCCCCATCCTGGCCACTACAATCGCCTCCTATCCTGGCTACTACAATCACCTCCCATTCTGGCCACTACAATCACCTCCCCCATCCTGGCCACTACAATCACCTCCCCCCATCTTGGCCACTACAATCACCTCTCCCCATCCTGGCCACTACAATCACCTCCCCCCATCCTGGCCACTACTATCACTTCCCCCCCTATCCTGGCCACTACAATCACCTCCCCCCATCCTGGCCACTACAATCACCTTATCCCCATCCTGGTCACTTCTATCACCTCCCCCCATCCTGGCCACTACGATCACCACCCCCCATCCTGGCCAATACAATCACCTCCCCCCATCCTGGCCACTACAATCACCTTATCCATATCCTGGTCACTTCTATCACCTCCCCCATCCTGGCCACTACAATCAACTCCCCCCATCCTGGCCATTACAATCACTTCCCCCCATCCTGGCCACTACAATCACCTCCCCCCATCCTGGCCACTACTATCACCTCCCCCCATTCTGGCCACTACAATCACCTTATCCCCATCCTGGCCACTACAATCACCTCCCCCCATCCTGGCCACTACAATCGCCTTATCCCCATCCTGGTCACTTCTATCACCTCCCCCCATCCTGGCCACTACAATCACCTCCCCCCATCCTGGCCACTACAATCACCTCCCCCCATCCTGGCCACTACGATCACCACCCACCATCCTGGCCACTACAATCACCTCCCCCATCCTGGCCACTACAATCACCTCCCCCCATCCTGGCCATTACAATCACTTCCCCCCATCCTGGCCACTACAATCACCTCCCCCCATCCTGGCCACTACTATCACCTCCCCCCATTCTGGCCACTACAATCACCTCCCTCCATCCTGGCCACTACAATCACCTCCCACCATCCTGGCCACTACTATCACCTTCTCTCATCCTGGCCACTACTATCACCTCCCCCCATCCTGGCCACTTCTATCACCTCCCCCCATCCTGGCCACTTCTATCACCTTCCCCCATCCTGGCCACTACAATCACCTCCCCTCCATCCTGGCCACTACGATCACCTCCCCTCCATCCTGGCCACTACAATCACCTCCCCCATCCTGGCCACTACAATCACCTCCCCTCCATCCTGGCCACTACAATCACCTCCCCTCCATCCTGGCTACTACAATCACCTCCCCCCATCCTGGCCACTACAATCACCTCCCCCCATCCTGGCCACTACAATCACCTTATCCATATCCTGGTCACTTCTATCACCTCCCCCCATCCTGGCCACTACAATCACCTCCCCCCATCCTGGCCATTACAATCACTTCCCCCCATCCTGGCCACTACAATCACCTCCCCCCATCCTGGCCACTACTATCACCTCCCCCCATTCTGGCCACTACAATCACCTTATCCCCATCCTGGCCACTACAATCACCTCCCCCCATCCTGGCCACTACAATCGCCTTATCCCCATCCTGGTCACTTCTATCACCTCCCCCCATCCTGGCCACTACAATCACCTCCCCCCATCCTGGCCACTACAATCACCTCCCCTCATCCTGGCCACTACAATCACCTCCCCCCATCCTGGCCACTACAATCACCTCCCCCCATCCTGGCCACTACGATCACCACCCCCCATCCTGGCCACTACAATCACCTCCCCCATCCTGGCCACTACAATCACCTCCCCCCATCCTGGCCATTACAATCACTTCCCCCCATCCTGGCCACTACAATCACCTCCCCCCATCCTGGCCACTACTATCACCTCCCCCCATTCTGGCCACTACAATCACCTCCCTCCATCCTGGCCACTACAATCACCTCCCACCATCCTGGCCACTACTATCACCTTCTCTCATCCTGGCCACTACTATCACCTCCCCCCATCCTGGCCACTTCTATCACCTCCCCCCATCCTGGCCACTTCTATCACCTTCCCCCATCCTGGCCACTACAATCACCTCCCCTCCATCCTGGCCACTACGATCACCTCCCCTCCATCCTGGCCACTACAATCACCTCCCCCATCCTGGCCACTACAATCACCTCCCCTCCATCCTGGCCACTACAATCACCTCCCCTCCATCCTGGCTACTACAATCACCTCCCCCCATCCTGGCCACTACAATCACCTCCCATCCTGGCCACTACAATCACCTCCCCATCCTGGCCACTACTATCACTTCCCCCCATCCTGGCCACTACAGTCACCTGCCCCCCCATCCTGGCCACTACAATCACCTCCCCATCCTGGCCACTACTATCACTTCCCCCCATCCTGGCCACTACAGTCACCTGCCCCCCATCCTGGCCACTACCATCACCTCCCCCCATCCTGGCCACTACGATCATCACCCCCCATCCTGGCCACTACAATCACCTCCCCCCATCTTGGCCACTACAATCACCTCCCCCCATCCTGGCCATTACAATCACTTCCCCCCATCCTGGCCACTACAATCACCTCCCCCATCCTGGCCACTACTATCACCTCCCCCCATTCTGGCCACAACAATCACCTTATCCCCATCCTGGCCACTACAATCACCTCCCCCCATCCTGGCCACTACAATCACCTTATCCCCATCCTGGTCACTTCTATCACCTCCCCCCATCCTGGCCTCTACAATCACCTCCCCCCATCCTGGCCACTACAATCACCTCCCCCCATCCTGGCCACTACAATCACCTCCCCCATCCTGGCCACTACTATCACCTCCCCCATCCTAGCCACTACAATCACCTCCCCCCATCCTGGCCACTACAATCACCTCCCCATCCTGGCCACTAGAATCACCTCACCCCCATCCTGGCCACTACAATCGCCTCCCATCCTGGCTACTACAATCACCTCCCATTCTGGCCACTACAATCACCTCCCCCATCCTGGCCACTACAATCACCTCCCCCCATCTTGGCCACTACAATCACCTCCCCCCATCCTGGCCACTACAATCACCTCCCCCCATCCTGGCCACTACTATCACTTCCCCCCCTATCCTGGCCACTACAATCACCTCCCCCCATCCTGGCCACTACAATCACCTTATCCCCATCCTGGTCACTTCTATCACCTCCCCCCATCCTGGCCACTACGATCACCACCCCCCATCCTGGCCACTACAATCACCTCCCCCCATCCTGGCCACTACAATCACCTTATCCATATCCTGGCCACTTCTATCACCTCCCCCATCCTGGCCACTACAATCAACTCCCCCCATCCTGGCCATTACAATCACTTCCCCCCATCCTGGCCACTACAATCACCTCCCCCCATCCTGGCCACTACTATCACCTCCCCCCATTCTGGCCACTACAATCACCTTATCCCCATCCTGGCCACTACAATCACCTCCCCCCATCCTGGCCACTACAATCGCCTTATCCCCATCCTGGTCACTTCTATCACCTCCCCCCATCCTGGCCACTACAATCACCTCCCCCCATCCTGGCCACTACAATCACCTCCCCTCATTCTGGCCACTACAATCACCTCCCCCCATCCTGGCCACTACAATCACCTCCCCCCATCCTGGCCACTACGATCACCACCCCCCATCCTGGCCACTACAATCACCTCCCCCATCCTGGCCACTACAATCACCTCCCCCCATCCTGGCCATTACAATCACTTCCCCCCATCCTGGCCACTACAATCACCTCCCCCCATCCTGGCCACTACTATCACCTCCCCCCATTCTGGCCACTACAATCACCTCCCTCCATCCTGGCCACTACAATCACCTCCCACCATCCTGGCCACTACTATCACCTTCTCTCATCCTGGCCACTACTATCACCTCCCCCCATCCTGGCCACTTCTATCACCTCCCCCCATCCTGGCCACTTCTATCACCTTCCCCCATCCTGGCCACTACAATCACCTCCCCTCCATCCTGGCCACTACGATCACCTCCCCTCCATCCTGGCCACTACAATCACCTCCCCCATCCTGGCCACTAGAATCACCTCCCCTCCATCCTGGCCACTACAATCACCTCCCCTCCATCCTGGCTACTACAATCACCTCCCCCCATCCTGGCCACTACAATCACCTCCCATCCTGGCCACTACAATCACCTCCCCATCCTGGCCACTACTATCACTTCCCCCCATCCTGGCCACTACAGTCACCTGCCCCCCCATCCTGGCCACTACAATCACCTCCCCATCCTGGCCACTACTATCACTTCCCCCCATCCTGGCCACTACAGTCACCTGCCCCCCATCCTGGCCACTACCATCACCTCCCCCCATCCTGGCCACTACGATCACCACCCCCCATCCTGGCCACTACAATCACCTCCCCCCATCTTGGCCACTACAATCACCTCCCCCCATCCTGGCCATTACAATCACTTCCCCCCATCCTGGCCACTACAATCACCTCCCCCCATCCTGGCCACTGCAATCACCTCTCCCCATCCTGGCCACTACAATCACTTCCCCCCATCCTGGCCACTACAATCACCTCCCCCCATCCTGGCCACTACAATCACCTCTCATCCTGGCCACTACAATCTCCTCCCATCCTGGTCACTACAATCACCTCCCCATCCTGGCCACTACAATCACCTCCCCCCATCCTGGCCACTACAATCACCTTCTCTCATCCTGGCCACTACAATCACCTCCCATCCTGGTCACTACAATCACCTCCCCATCCTGGCCACTACAATCACCTCCCCCCATTCTGGCCTCTACAATCACCTTATCCCCATCCTGGCCACTACAATCACGTTATCCCCATCCTGGTCACTTCTATCACCTCCCCCCATCCTGGCCACTACAATCACCTCCCTCCATCCTGGCCACTACAATCACCTCCCCCCATCCTGGCCACTACAATCACCTCCCCCATCCTGGCCACTACAATCACCTCCCCCCATCCTGGCCACTACGATCACCACCCCCCATCCTGGCCACTACAATCACCTAACCCCATCCTGGCCACTACAATCACCTCCCCTTATCCTGGCCATTACAATCATTTCCCCCCATCCTGGCCACTACAATCACTTCCCCCCATCCTGGCCACTACTATCACCTCCCCCCATTCTGGCCACTACAATCACCTCCCTCCATCCTGGCCACTACAATCACCTCCCACCATCCTGGCCACTACTATCACCTTCTCTCATCCTGGCCACTACTATCACCTCCCCCCATCCTGGCCACTTCTATCACCTCTCCCCATCCTGGCCACTTCTATCACCTCCCCCCATCCTGGCCACTACAATCACCTCCCCTGCATCCTGGCCACTACAATCACCTCCCCTCCATTCTGGCCACTACAATCACCTCCCCCCATCCTGGCCACTACAATCACCTCCCCTCCATCCTGGCCACTACAATCACCTCCCCTCCATCCTGGCTACTACAATCACCTCCCCCCATCCTGGCCACTACAATCACCTCCCATCCTGGCCACTACAATCACCTCCCCTTATCCTGGCCACTACTATCACCTCCCCCCATTCTGGCCACTACAATCACCTTATCCCCATCCTGGCCACTACAATCACCTCCCCCCATCCTGGCCACTACAATCGCCTTATCCCCATCCTGGTCACTTCTATCACCTCCCCCCATCCAGGCCACTACAATCACCTCCCCCCATCCTGGCCACTACAATCACCTCCCCTCATTCTGGCCACTACAATCACCTCCCCCCATCCTGGCCACTACAATCACCTCCCCCCATCCTGGCCACTACGATCACCACCCCCCATCCTGGCCACTACAATCACCTCCCCCATCCTGGCCACTACAATCACCTCCCCCCATCCTGGCCATTACAATCACTTCCCCCCATCCTGGCCACTACAATCACCTCCCCCCATCCTGGCCACTACTATCACCTCCCCCCATTCTGGCCACTACAATCACCTCCCGCCATCCTGGCCACTACAATCACCTCCCACCATCCTGGCCACTACTATCACCTTCTCTCATCCTGGCCACTACTATCACCTCCCCCCATCCTGGCCACTTCTATCACCTCCCCCCATCCTGGCCACTTCTATCACCTTCCCCCATTCTGGCCACTACAATCACCTCCCCTCCATCCTGGCCACTATGATCACCTCCCCTCCATCCTGGCCACTACAATCACCTCCCCCATCCTGGCCACTACAATCACCTCCCCTCCATCCTGGCCACTACAATCACCTCCCCTCCATCCTGGCTACTACAATCACCTCCCCCCATCCTGGCCACTACAATCACCTCCCCATCCTGGCCACTACTATCACTTCCCCCCATCCTGGCCACTACAGTCACCTGCCCCCCCATCCTGGCCACTACAATCACCTCCCCATCCTGGCCACTACAATCACCTCCCCATCCTGGCCACTACTATCACTTCCCCCCATCCTGGCCACTACAGTCACCTGCCCCCCATCCTGGCCACTACCATCACCTCCCCCCATCCTGGCCACTACGATCACCACCCCCCATCCTGGCCACTACAATCACCTCCCCCCATCTTGGCCACTACAATCACCTCCCCCCATCCTGGCCATTACAATCACTTCCCCCCATCCTGGCCACTACAATCACCTCCCCCCATCCTGGCCACTGCAATCACCTCTCCCCATCCTGGCCACTACAATCACTTCCCCCCATCCTGGCCACTACAATCACCTCCCCCCATCCTGGCCACTACAATCACCTCTCATCCTGGCCACTACAATCTCCTCCCATCCTGGTCACTACAATCACCTCCCCATCTTGGCCACTACAATCACCTCCCCCCATCCTGGCCACTACAATCACCTTCTCTCATCCTGGCCACTACAATCACCTCCCATCCTGGTCACTACAATCACCTCCCCATCCTGGCCACTACAATCACCTCCCCCCATTCTGGCCACTACAATCACCTTATCCCCATCCTGGCCACTACAATCACCTTATCCCCATCCTGGTCACTTCTGTCACCTCCCCCCATCCTGGCCACTACAATCACCTCCCATCCTGGCCACTACAATCACCTCCCCCCATCCTGGCCACTACAATTACCTCCCCCATCCTGGCCACTACAATCACCTCCCCCCATCCTGGCCACTACGATCACCACCCCCCATCCTGGCCACTACAATCACCTAACCCCATCCTGGCCACTACAATCACATCCCCCCATCCTGGCCATTACAATCATTTCCCCCCATCCTGGCCACTACAATCACTTCCCCCCATCCTGGCCACTACTATCACCTCCCCCCATTCTGGCCACTACAATCACCTCCCTCCATCCTGGCCACTACAATCACCTCCCACCATCCTGGCCACTACTATCACCTTCTCTCATCCTGGCCACTACTATCACCTCCCCCCATCCTGGCCACTTCTATCACCTCTCCCCATCCTGGCCACTTCTATCACCTCCCCCCATCCTGGCCACTACAATCACCTCCCCTGCATCCTGGCCACTACAATCACCTCCCCTCCATTCTGGCCACTACAATCACCTCCCCCCATCCTGGCCACTACAATCACCTCCCCTCCATCCTGGCCACTACAATCACCTCCCCTCCATCCTGGCTACTACAATCACCTCCCCCCATCCTGGCCACTACAATCACCTCCCATCCTGGCCACTACAATCACCTCCCCATCCTGGCCACTACTATCACCTCCCATCTTGGCCACTACAATCACCTCCCCATCCTGGCCACTACAATCACCTCCCCATCCTGACCACTACTATCACTTCCCCCCATCCTGACCACTACAGTCACCTGCCCCCCATCCTGGCCACTACAATCACCTCCCCCATCCTGGCCACTACGATCACCACCCCCCATCCTGGCCACTACAATCACCTCCCCCCATCCTGGCCACTACAATCACCTCCCCCCATCCTGGCCATTACAATCACTTCCCCCCATCCTGGCCACTACAATCACCCCCCATCCTGGCCACTGCAATCACCTCTCCCCATCCTGGCCACTACAATCACTACCCCCCATCCTGGCCACTACAATCACCTCCCCCATCCTGGCCACTACTATCACCTCCCCACCATCCTGGCCACTACAATCACCTCCCCTCCATCCTGGCCACTACAATCACCTCCCCCCATCCTGGCCACTACAATCACCTCCCCATCCTGGCTACTACAATCACCTCCCCCCATACTGGCCACTACAATCACCTCCCCCCATCCTGGCCACTACAATCACCTCCCATCCTGGCCACTACAATCACCTCCCCATCCTGGCCACTACAGTCACCTGCCCCCCATCCTGGCTACTACAATCACCTCCCCCCATACTGGCCACTACAATCACCTCCCCCATCCTGGCCACTACTATCACCTCCCCCCCATCCTGGTCACTACAATCGCCTTCTCCCCATCCTGGCCACTACAATCACCTCCCCCATCCTGGCCACTACAATCACCTCTCCCCATCCTGGCCACTACAATCACGTTCTCCCCATCCTGGCCCCTACAATCACCTCCCCCCATCCTGGCTACTACAATCACCTCCCCCCATACTGGCCACTACAATCACCTCCCCCATCCTGGCCACTACTATCACCTCCCCCCCATCCTGGTCACTACAATCGCCTTCTCCCCATCCTGGCCACTACAATCACCTCCCCCCATCCTGGCCACTACAATCACCTCTCCCCATCCTGGCCACTACAATCACCTCCCCCATCCTGGCCACTACTATCACCTCCCCTCATCCTGGTCAATACAATCACGTTCTCCCCATCCTGGCCCCTACAATCACCTCCCCCCATCCTGGCCACGACTATCACCTCCCCCCATCCTGGCCACTACAATCACCTCCCCCTATCCTGACCACTACAATCACCTCCCCCCTTCCTGGCCACTACAATCACCTCACCTCCCATCCTGGCTACTACAATCACCTCCCATTCTGGCCATTACAATTACCTCCCCCTATCGTGGCCACTACTATCACCTCCCCCATCTTGGCCACTACAATCTCCTCCCATCCTGGCCAGTACAATCACCTCCCATCCTGGCTACTACAATCATGTTCTCCCCAACCTGGCCACTACAATCACCTCCCCCCATCCTGGCCACTTCTATCATCCCCCCCCATCCGTGCCACCACAATCACCTCCCATCTTGGCCACTACAATCACCTCCCATTCTGGCCACTACTATCACCTCCCCCCATCCTGGCCACTACTATCACCTCCCCCCCATCCTGCCCACTACAATCACCTCCCATCCTGTCCACTACAATCACCTCCCCCCATCCTGGCCACTACTATCACCTCCCCCCATCCTGGCCACTACAATCACCTCCCATCCTGGCCACTACAATCACCTCCCCCCATCCTGGCCACTACTATCACCTCCCCCCATCCTGGCCACTACCATCACCTCCCTTCCTGGCTACTACAATCATGTTCTCCCCATCCTGGCCACTACAATCACCTCCCATCCTGGCCACTACAATCACCTCCCATCCTGGCCACTACAATCACCTCCCTGGCTACTACAATCATGTTCTCCCCATCCTGGCCACTACAATCACCTCCCATTCTGGCCACTACAATCACCTCCCATCCTGGCCACTACAATCACCTCCCTGGCTACTACAATCATGTTCTCCCCGTCCTGGCCACTACTATCATCTCCCCCCATCCTGGCCACCACAATCACCTCCCATTGTGGCCACTACAATCACCTCCCCCGTCCTGGCCACTACAATCACCTCCCCCATCCTGGCCACTACAATCACCTCCCCCCATCCTGGCCACTACTATCACCTCCCCCCATCCTGGCCACTACAATCACTTTCTCTGCATCCTGGCCACTACAATCACCTCCCCCATCCTGGCCACTACAATCTCCTCCCCCGTCCTGACCACTACAATCTCCTCCCCCCATCCTGGCCACTACAATCACCTCATCCTGACCACTACAATCACTTCCCCCTATCCTGGCCACTACAATCACCTCCCCATCCTGAAAACTACAATCACCTCCCCCCATCCTGGCCACTACAATCACCTCCCATCCTGGCCACTACAATCACCTCCCCATCCTGGCCACTACAATCACCTCCCCATCCTGGCCACTACAATCACCTCCCCTTAACCTGGCCACTACAATCACCTCCCCATCATGGCCACTACAATCACCTCCCCATCCTGACCAGTACAATCACCTCCCCCCATCCTGGCCAGTACAATCACCTCCCATCCTGGCTACTACAATCATGTTCTCCCCAACCTGGCCACTACAATCACCTCCCCCCATCCTGGCCACTTCTATCATCCCCCCATCCGTGCCACCACAATCACCTCCCATCTTGGCCACTACAATCACCTCCCATTCTGGCCACTACTATCACCTCCCCCCATCCTGGCCACTACTATCACCTCCCCCCATCCTGGCCACTACAATCACCTCCCATCCTGGCCACTACAATCACCTCCCCCCATCCTGGCCACTACTATCACCTCCCCCCATCCTGGCCACTACAATCACCTCCCATCCTGGCCACTACAATCACCTCCCCCCATCCTGGCCACTACTATCACCTCCCCCCATCCTGGCCACTACCATCACCTCCCTTCCTGGCTACTACAATCATGTTCTCCCCATCCTGGCCACTACAATCACCTCCCATCCTGACCACTACAATCACCTCCCATCCTGGCCACTACAATCACCTCCCTTCCTGGCTACTACAATCATGTTCTCCCCATCCTGGCCACTACAATCACCTCCCATTCTGGCCACTACAATCACTTCCCCCCGTCCTGGCCACTACTATCGTCTCCCCCCATCCTGGCCACCACAATCACCTCCCATTGTGGCCACTACAATCACCTCCCCCGTCCTGGCAACTACAATCACCTCCCCCATCCTGGCCACTACAATCACCTCCCCCCATCCTGGCCACTACTATCACCTCCCCCCATTATGGCCACTACAATCACTTTCTCTGCATCCTGGCCACTACAATCACCTCCCCCATCCTGGCCACTACAATCTCCTCCCCCGTCCTGACCACTACAATCTCCTCCCCCCATCCTGGCCACTACAATCACCTCATCCTGACCACTACAATCACTTCCCCCTATCCTGGCCACTACAATCACCTCCCCATCCTGAAAACTACAATCACCTCCCCCCATCCTGGCCACTACAATCACCTCCCATCCTGGCCACTACAATCACCTCCCCATCCTGGTCACTACAATCACCTCTCCATCCTGGCCACTACAATCACCTCCCCTTAACCTGGCCACTACAATCACCTCCCCATCATGGCCACTACAATCACCTCCCCATCCTGACCAGTACAATCACCTCCCCCCATCCTGGCCACTACTATCACCTCCCCCCATCCTGGCCACTACAATCACTTTCTCTGCATCCTGACCACTACAATCACCTCCATCATCCTGGCCACTACAATCTCCTCCCCTTATCCTGACCACTACAATCACCTCCCCCCATCCTGGCCACTACTATCACCTCCCCCCATCCTGGCCACTACTATCACCTCCCCTTCATCCTGGCCACTACAATCACCTCCCTTCCTGGCTACTACAATCATGTTCTCCCCATCCTGGCCACTACAATCACCTCCCATCCTGGCCACTACAATCACCTCCCTTCCTGGCTACTACAAACATGTTCTCCCCATCCTGGCCACTACAATCACCTCCCATTCTGGCCACTACAATCACCTCCCCCGTCCTGGCCACTACTATCATCTCCCCCCATCCTGGCCACCACAATCACCTCCCATTCTGGCCACTACAATCACCTCCCCCCGTCCTGGCCACTACAATCACCTCCCCCATCCTGGCCACTACAATCACCTCCCCCCATCCTCGCCACTACAATCACCTCCCCCATCCTGGCCACTACAATCTCCTCCCCCGTCCTGACCACTACAATCTCCTCCCCCCATCTTGGCCACTACAATCACCTCCTCATCCTGACCACTACAATTACTTCCCCCTTTCCTGGCCACTACAATCACCTTCTCCCCATCCTGAAAACTACAATCACCTCCCCCCATCCTGGCCACTACAATCACCTCCGATCCTGGCCACTACAATCACATCCCCCCATCCTGGCCACTACAATCACCTCCCCATCCTGGCCACTACAATCACCTCCCCATCCTGGCCACTACAATCACCTCCCCATCATGGCCACTACAATCACCTCCCCATCCTGACCAGTACAATCACCTCCCCCCATCCTGGCCACTACTAGCACCTCCCCCCATCCTGGCCACTACAATCACCTCCCCCCATCCTGGCCACTACAATCATCTCCCCCATCCTGGCCACTACAATCTCCTCCCCTTATCCTGGCCACTACAATCACCTCCCATCCTGGCCACTACAATCACCTCCCCCCATCCTGGCCACTACTATCACCTCCCCCCATCCTGGCCACTACCATCACCTCCCTTCCTGGCTACTACAATCATGTTCTCCCCATCCTGGCCACTACAATCACCTCCCATCCTGACCACTACAATCACCTCCCATCCTGGCCACTACAATCACCTCCCTTCCTGGCTACTACAATCATGTTCTCCCCATCCTGGCCACTACAATCACCTCCCATTCTGGCCACTACAATCACTTCCCCCCGTCCTGGCCACTACTATCGTCTCCCCCCATCCTGGCCACCACAATCACCTCCCATTGTGGCCACTACAATCACCTCCCCCGTCCTGGCAACTACAATCACCTCCCCCATCCTGGCCACTACAATCACCTCCCCCCATCCTGGCCACTACTATCACCTCCCCCCATCCTGGCCACTACAATCACTTTCTCTGCATCCTGGCCACTACAATCACCTCCCCCATCCTGGCCACTACAATCTCCTCCCCCGTCCTGACCACTACAATCTCCTCCCCCCATCCTGGCCACTACAATCACCTCATCCTGACCACTACAATCACTTCCCCCTATCCTGGCCACTACAATCACCTCCCCATCCTGAAAACTACAATCACCTCCCCCCATCCTGGCCACTACAATCACCTCCCATCCTGGCCACTACAATCACCTCCCCATCCTGGTCACTACAATCACCTCTCCATCCTGGCCACTACAATCACCTCCCCTTAACCTGGCCACTACAATCACCTCCCCATCATGGCCACTACAATCACCTCCCCATCCTGACCGGTACAATCACCTCCCCCCATCCTGGCCACTACTATCACCTCCCCCCATCCTGGCCACTACAATCACTTTCTCTGCATCCTGACCACTACAATCACCTCCATCATCCTGGCCACTACAATCTCCTCCCCTTATCCTGGCCACTACAATCACCTCCCCCCATCCTGGCCACTACTATCACCTCCCCCCATCCTGGCCACTACTATCACCTCCCCTTCATCCTGGCCACTACAATCACCTCCCTTCCTGGCTACTACAATCATGTTCTCCCCATCCTGGCCACTACAATCACCTCCCATCCTGGCCACTACAATCACCTCCCTTCCTGGCTACTACAAACATGTTCTCCCCATCCTGGCCACTACAATCACCTCCCATTCTGGCCACTACAATCACCTCCCCCGTCCTGGCCACTACTATCATCTCCCCCCATCCTGGCCACCACAATCACCTCCCATTCTGGCCACTACAATCACCTCCCCCCGTCCTGGCCACTACAATCACCTCCCCCATCCTGGCCACTACAATCACCTCCCCCCATCCTCGCCACTACAATCACCTCCCCCATCCTGGCCACTACAATCTCCTCCCCCGTCCTGACCACTACAATCTCCTCCCCCCATCTTGGCCACTACAATCACCTCCTCATCCTGACCACTACAATTACTTCCCCCTTTCCTGGCCACTACAATCACCTTCTCCCCATCCTGAAAACTACAATCACCTCCCCCCATCCTGGCCACTACAATCACCTCCGATCCTGGCCACTACAATCACATCCCCCCATCCTGGCCACTACAATCACCTCCCCATCCTGGCCACTACAATCACCTCCCCATCCTGGCCACTACAATCACCTCCCCATCATGGCCACTACAATCACCTCCCCATCCTGACCAGTACAATCACCTCCCCCCATCCTGGCCACTACTAGCACCTCCCCCCATCCTGGCCACTACAATCACCTCCCCCCATCCTGGCCACTACAATCATCTCCCCCATCCTGGCCACTACAATCTCCTCCCCTTATCCTGGCCACTACAATCACCTCCCCCCATCCTGGCCACTACTATCACCTCCCCCCATCCTGGCCACTACTATCACCTCCCCTTCATCCTGGCCACTACAATCACCTCCCCCCATCCTGGCCACTACAATCACCTCCCCCCATCCTGGCCACTACAATCACCTCCCATCCTGACCACTACAATAACTTCCCCCATCCTGACCACTACAATCACCTTCTCCCATCCTGACCACTACAATCACCTCCCCCCATCCTGGCCACTACAATCACCTTCCTTCCTGGCCACTACAATCACCCATCCCTCCCCCCCCACCTAGCCACGACTATCACCCATCCCTCCCCCCCCCCCACCCAGCTACGACTATTACCCATCCCTCCCCCCCCCCCCCCCACCTAGCCACGACTATTACCCATCCCACCCCCACCTAGCCACGACTATTACCCATCCCACCCCCACCTAGCCACGACTATTACCCATCCCTCCCCCCCCCCCCCCACCTAGCCACGACTATTACCCATCCCTCCCCCCCCCACCTAGCCACGACTATTACCCATCCCACCCCCACCTTGCCACGACTATTACCCATCCCTCCCCCCCCCCACCTAGCCACGACTATTACCTATCCCACCCCCACCTAGCCACGACTATTAACCATCCCTCCCCCCCCACCTAGCCACGACTATTACCCATCCCACCCCCACCTAGCCACGACTATTACCCACCCCTCCCCCCCACCTAGCCACGACTATTACCCACCCCTCCCCCCCCCCCCCCACCTAGCCACGACTATTACCTATTCCTCCCCACCCCCACCCCCACCTAGCCACGACTATTACCCATCCCACCCCCATCTAGCCACGACTATTACCCATCCCTCCCCACCCCCACCCCCACCTAGCCACGACTATTACCCATCCCTCCCCACCCCCACCCCCACCTAGCCACGTCTATCACCCATCCCTCCCACCCCCCACCTGTCCACATCTATCACCCTCCCCTCACCTACCCCCACCTAGCCACGTCTATCAGCCATCCCTCCCCACCCCCACCTAGCCACGTCTATCACCCATCCCTCCCCACCCCCACCTGTCCACATCTATCACCCTCCCCTCACCTACCCCCACCTAGCCACGT
Source organism: Procambarus clarkii (assembly GCF_040958095.1). Classification (NCBI taxonomy): domain Eukaryota; kingdom Metazoa; phylum Arthropoda; class Malacostraca; order Decapoda; family Cambaridae; genus Procambarus; species Procambarus clarkii. The sequence continues at coordinate 26,987,608 of NC_091189.1, forward strand.
CTATCAGCCATCCCTCCCCACCCCCACCTAGCCACGTCTATCACCCATCCCTCCCCACCCCAACCTGTCCACATCTATCACCCTCCCCTCACCCACCCCCACCTAGCCACGTCTATCACCCTCCCCTCACCCACCCCCACCTATCCACGTCTATCACCCATCCCTCCCCACCCCCCACCCCCACCTGTCCACATCTATCACCCTCCTCTCACCCACCCCCACCTAGCCACGTCTATCAGCCATCCCTCCCCACCCCCACCTGTCCACATCTATCACCCTCCCCTCACCCACCCCCACCTAGCCACGTCTATCAGCCATCCCTCCCCACCCCCACCTGTCCACATCTATCACCCTCCCCTCACCCACCCCCACCTAGCCACGTCTATCAGCCATCCCTCCCCACCCCCCACCCCCACCTGTCCACATCTATCACCCTCCCCTCACCCACCCCCACCTAGCCACGTCTATCAGCCATCCCTCCCCACCCCCACCTAGCCGCGTCTATCACCCATCCCTCCCCATCGTGGCCTGGTAAGCTCTCCCATTATCAGTCATTGTAAATGTCTGGTCACGTCTGTGATAGAAAATACACTAATAATTAAGCCAATAGCAGGATTATGGCCGGTGAGCAGTAAAGTTCTCTATTATTAACTATAGTGGCCCAGTTATCTGCTGTTGCAGTCTAAGATCGCTTCCTTATTCATGACTCAATCTAATCTTTACCTCTCATGCTTCTCTTAGAAAAAGAAAGAACCTTTGATAATATATTTTGCCAATTTCGGGTAAATCGTCATTGATTTGGCTGAAGGCTAGACCCTGTCCAGCCTGCATCCGAATGCCTGGACGCGGCTATGTCTTAGGTACGTCCAGTTACTGGAAAATGTATATATATATATTTGAGAGTTTTTTTTTGCCGTATATATTTTAGGCTAATGATGATTAGAATGTGTGATGATTGTCAGTGATTGCGGGTAAGGATGGGTTAGGGAAATACACAAGTGAAAGAGAGGGAGGGGTAGGCGTGTATGGAGGAGTGGTGGACCTGTTGCTATCCAGGAGTGGTGGTGGCGGGTGTGTGGGCCCTCAGGTCACTTGCTCCTTGGTGGCCCCCCCACGTCCTCTACACCACTGTGTCACTCCCACTCCTCACAGTCGCCTCAGATATGGTGCGTGTCTTAATTTCACGGATGTGAAATTAAGTATTGGTTGCAGTGTGTTACTAGTTGTGTTGTTGAGTGAGAGAGGAGTGGAGATGGGTGTAGTGAGGCTGCAGGTGGTGGCTCACCTCCTTGGTATTGTCTCCCTCTGTGTAACCTCCTCATTACTCTACTTATATGACCTCGTCACATATGTACGGGTTGCACACGACAATTACTCCACCTCTTACGAATTGTATTTGATATACAGTAGTGATATATACCACTACTAGATAATATATAGTACATATATAATATATTAGGACTAGAAGCCCTTAGGAGGCATTGAGGTTTATTCTAGGTATGATTACTCACCTAATTGTGCTTGTGTGAGGGTTGAACTTTGGCTCATTGGTCCCTCTTCTCAATTCTTAATCAACTAATGTAGAGGTTCCTGACCCTATTGGGCTCTTATCATATCTACATTTGAATCTGTATATACAGCGAATATATACAACATACCCATAGATCCGATAAAGCACCTAAGTTATTGGGATCGTCTCAAAGCTCTCTAAATGTACTCACTAGAAAGGAGACGAGAGAGATACCAAATAATATACACCTGGAAAATACTGGAGGGTCAGGTCCCTAATCTACACAGTAAAATAACAACGTACTGGAGTGAACGACATGGAAGAAAATGCAGAATAGAACCAGTGAAGAGCAGAGGTGCCATAGGCACAATCAGAGAACAATTTTTTTTTTTATTTATTTATTGATATATACAAGAGTTCTTACATTCTTCTACAGCCACTAGCACGCGTAGCATTTCGGGCAAGTCCTTAATCCTATGTTCCCCGGAATATGACCCACCAAATCATTTAACAGCCAGGTACCCATTTTACTGTTGGGTAAACAGAGGCTACAGTTAAGGATTAACGCCCAGTAAATCCTCCCCGGCCGGGATACGAACCCAGGACAAAGTGCTCGCAAAATGCCAGGGGAGCATTTTACCAGTACACCACAGACACTGACACATAAACGTCAGAGGTTCGCGGTTGTTCATCGTCCTCCCAGCCAGTATAAGAAATACTGCATTGCCGGAACAACTGTGGACACCTTCAAGATAATACTAGATACTGTAGTTTTCCTCAAGGAGTGCCGGACCAACTGGGGTGTGGTAGATATGTGGGCCTGCGGGCCGCTCCAAGCAACAGCCTGGTGGACCAAGGTTTCACAAGTCAAAATTGGCCTCAGGCTGGGCTTGGGAAGTAGAGTTACTACCAGAACTCCATCAAGCAGGTATTCAGCAGGAGTCTTCCTCCAACACATCATTTTCTAGTGTATTCCATTTGTTAACTACTGACACAAAAAAAAATTATTTCTAATGTGACTGTGGCTCATTTACATACTTGGTTTCTACCAGTTTTCCCTTGTATGAGTACTGCCCATACTGTATTAAACAGTCTGTCTTTATCTACCCTATCAATTCTGATAATTTTGTATGTAGTAATCATTTCTCTCCTAAGTCTTCTGTCTTCCAGAAAGTAGGCAACAACAGAACCTAAACTTTCCTAGGTCTAGTAGGGAGCATATATGTACTAAATTAGGCCAAAGTTGCATATACTGTATTAAGCCTAGGATTGTTTATTTTGCCCTAGGACAGGTTAGGTTAAGTTTTAAATTTACAGTACTGTACCACTTTTAAGAATTCCATTTAGAGTACATATTCCATTAATGCAAAAAAAAATTGTGTACAGAAGACTATTTTGTACATTTTATCAAAAAGTTGCCATGAGTTTTATCATTTTTGGAGGCTGGGCTGACATAATGACTAGTGTAAATGTCAGTTTCTTTAAAGTTTGCTACATAGTCTTCCCAGCATAGCATCTTCTTTTGACAATACTGTACTTATGATCATCTAAATTTTATTGCAGTTCTTGTCATATTACTCCCCTTAGGCTGCTTGAAGGCAATCTAAGGTGGTAATCAATTCCACTTTTAAAGCACATGCAATGGCTAACTCATCAGTTTTATCATGCATTTAGAGGCCAATATGGGATGGGATCCATAGGCGAGAGACTGATTCCCTCAATGAATAATTGTTATAGATGCCCATTGCTTCAGACCAAAGAACATTGCAGTTACAGTATGTCTTTAGTAATAGAAGATCCTAGAAAATTAGATCAATTCTAAAAGTGTTATTTGGTAAATTATTAAAAATCTTATGAAAATTCTACAGGCTTGTGTATGAATTTAAAACAAAATTCAATGGTATAAATACAATGGTGTTTACAGACTTCGTGAAATTTAGACTTCGTGAAATTTACATATGCATCAGTAGAGCAGAGAACCCAAACTGGGTACTGTTTGGCCAAATCATACACAGGCATTTCAACAAGCTCATTTTCTAATTGTTAAAACAATATACAGTACATCTTAAGCTCTTAGTCTTAGGTTAGGCTCTGTTAGACATAGGTCTTAGGTTAGGCTCTGTTAGACTTAGGTCTTAGGTTAGGCTCTGTTAGACTTAGGTCTTAGGTTAGGCTCTGTTAGACTTAGGTCTTAGGTTAGGCTCTGTTAGACTCAGTTGGGTTATGTTAGGTACAGTATAGATAAGGTTTAAAATCATTGACGAACTTTATCTTGTGTGTGACGTGACTTATATTCACCGTACTAGGGTACCATAAGGTTATGATTAGAATTTGAGGGAATGAGGATTAGTTGTGGTTTTAAATTTATTATACCAATACTGTTTTGGCAAATATTTATTTGTTTGAGAAAAATACTGCTTATGTAACATTGTAAAGGTACTTGATTATTAAGGTCACAAATAATGCAAAACATTTTGGAAAAAATAGTTCAGTATACAGTGTTAAATATAACCCATATCCTGATTTTGTGTATTTTAGTTATTTGACAAGATATCAGTATTCATGTAAAAAGATAATTTATGGAATGTACATGAAGTCTGCTATCTGTACTGTCCTGAGCTGCTTCATTACTCATTATGATACTTGATCTTGTGTTCCATGCTAGGCACAAAAACTAACAGCAGGGGAGCGAGAGTCAAAACTAAAGCCTCTACTGGACGACAGCTGGACAATGGTAGATGGTCGTGATGCTGTGAAGAAAACATTCCTCTTTAAGGACTTCAATGAGGTGAGTTGGATCCTATAACACACAAATTGTGCATAATGTTTCACTTTAGTAGTTTATTGAGTAAGGTAACAAGGTATATATCTGGCCTGCCGAGGTCCTACCCTAACTCTGGTCTTGAGGGATACTGAGGCCTGCTTGGAGAGCGGCTAGTGCTGGCTCTGTATGGAGTGACGTCAGAGGCCTACTCGCCTGTGATTGGTTATGTCTCAACCATCATACAATTTGAGTTTTTGCTTAAGCATTCAGCATTCAGTACAGGATCAGATGACACTTTATGTGGAGATTGGTCTCTCAAAAATCTATTGAGCTTGCCATTCCAAAGACTGATTGGTCCAGTTGTTGGGACAATGTGCCCAAACTGACTTGGATGAGAGGGTAGTGTTTTCTTAGAAGTAATTGAAAAAACGTAAATAATGAACCCTTACCAAACTTAGTTTTGTGTGACATGGCTCACACTCCTAAGATCACTGAGCTCCCACACTTTGAGAGGTAATTAGTGCATCAGGTATAAATAAGTCATACAGAACTAGATCTTGCTCCATTGATAAGTAAACACTCTCTTTGCTATTGATTTGTTTCCATATCTCTAGGTATGTAACAACAAATTCATTGATATCAAAATCCACTACAGTTTTGTTTAGATTACTCAACTTACTTTCTGCTGCTCATTTAACCCTTTCGTGTGTATCATATGGAAAGTTTGTAATGAAATCCTTGGATTAAACACAAAATTGCTATTCAGTATTTTCTATCCTTCAAATTTTAAAGTAAATTTGTCAAGTTTTTTTGGCAAATAATACATTTTGGCAATGTAATACATTACCTGCATAAAAATGAGTCAGTAGAGTAAAAATGACAAACTCTTTAGACAGCCACAAACTGCCACATGTAAATTACCGAGTAATAACCACTCTCAAAGTGGTTATAAGATACAGAAAATAAAGCAAGATGATAGGACAAGGATTACTATAGAGCAAGATAAAAGTAAAAGGATTACTATAGAGCACGACACAGATGAGGAGTCAAAATAACGTGGCTGAAATATGTTGAACAAACCACACACTAGAAAGTGAAGGGACAACGATGTTTCGGTCCTTCCTGGACCACAATCGACTTGAGAATCGTCCAGGACGGACCGAAACGTTGTCGTCCCTTCACTTTCTAGTGTATGGTTTGTTCAACATAGAGCAAGACAGTAGTAAATATAACAATACAAAGTTGGTAAGTGAGGCACTGTGATTTATTGACTGACAGGCCTATAGGTTCTTGAGACTCCCAGCCCTTCAAGTCCATAGGCCCTCCCCGCTAATAAAATCCTGCAGCATGCAGGTAAGAGTTGCTGATAATCTCCTAAGGTTTTTATTCAGTTGCATACTAATGTTAAAGTATCAAGATACATCAGTGCTCTCACAGGAAGCTACACGACTCACTTGTGACACTAGACAATGATGCAAAGTGCCACTGAAATCCAGGACACACAATATGCAGGCATATAGATTCTGTAGTACAATGGTCTACATCCTCGACTCGGACGAACATCCCAGGACGTCTTGTCCTGGGTCATTCCCAGGACTAACATGCTGGGTTCGATCTTAGGGTTGGATAGAAATGATTGGGTATTTTCACCCGATGCCTCTGTTCACCTAGCAGTAAATAAGTACCCAAAAGTTAGGGAACTGATGTGAGTTGACGGGGGGGGGGACTTTGATAAGCCTAAGTACAGATTTCCTAACGCAATCACAGGAATTATTATTCTGGTTCCCATCTGCTAAGACCAGCCTAACATTGTGTACTGACATTAGCAATGTTAGAAGTTATTTGATGGAACATCAGAAACCTCTCACAACCGCATACTCCAGTTTGCAAGAGCATTGCAGATCTAGATTTTCCTGCAAACTAAGGGATAAGACACAGGTCAGATGGCCATTAGAACATGTGGTGTATTGACAATCCAGTTGTGCTTTCCACTGGCAAAGCTTTGGGTTAATGTAACAAACCATTGAGAATAAAGTTGTGGAGCATCCACATTAGCTCTTCCTTCAAGAACAAATTAGACACGTTACTGCAAGGAGTACAGGGCCAACTGGGTTGTAGTGGATATTTGGGCCTGTGGGCTGTGCCAAGCAACAGCCTGTTGGATCAGTTTTATCATGTGAAGTCTGGTCTGAGGCTGGGCTTGGGGATTAGAATTCCCTGCTCCAGGTATGCTCCACTAGCTTCTCAATTATTGTAGTCTCCATGGCATCCAGTGAAAATTAAAATTCAGAATTTGCATGCTAAAAGAAAAACAAGGAAAACTCAAGCTACTGAAAATAAGGCTGGCTAAAAAATTCCCTTTATTAGTAGAAGATTTTTTTGTTGCAGGCCTGGGGATGGATGGGTCGTGTTGCACTGAGAAGCGAGAAGATGGACCACCACCCAGAATGGTTCAACGTATACAACAAGGTGGAAGTTACTTGGTCGACGCATGATTGTGGTGGATTGTCTTCCAAAGATATCAATATGGCCACCTTTTGTGATGACACCTTCAAGCTGTCCAGCAAGTGAGGAAGAGGAAGAACTTCATTGTCAGGAGAAAGATGATTCTCAAAAGCAAGATATTATGTGATAAATCTTATGCAGGGAAGGATGATTCTCATACGCAAGATCTAATATGATGAATCACCATACACAAAGCTAGATTTGAATTGTAAGTAGTGGATATTAATAGAATTACATTAGTACTGTATAGTTATACTTTTATTTTTATATATTATATAGAAGTCTTATCAGTTGTTTTAATTCAGTATGTGTGGACAAGATCAAGCTAAGATCCACAAACAAGTATGAATTTAGCCAAAATACAAGAGTAGTGTAACCGATTCAAACTCATAAACAGTCGTTTACAATGCTAACACGATATCAAGACTACTTGAAAACTCCATACAAGGTGTGAATTTGTATTATATACTGTAGATAACTGTAAATGAGTGCTTGTGCAATTGGCCATGGATTAGAGGGTTTGTACCAATTGATGCTTTCATCAATTAATACAGTACAGTATTGGACAGTCCTTGCAACCATTTATAGTAAAATGGATACCGTGCTAGCAAGGAAAACTACTGTTTGACGGTTCAGGCTCCTCATATTGCTCTTGTATTGTATCTAGGTGATATATTTGGCCATTTCTAGTGGATAATAGAATGAGTATTACATTGGTCATAGAGTACAGTATTGTAGTATCCTTGTATAGATGGACATATGCTTGTCATTCAGTTCTTCGTTACTGCTATCCTTTTTTTTTTCTTGGTGGATAGCTGCTGTTGATTGTGTTGATTAGTTAATGAAAGATAATGTTGCCTTGCTGAAGTTATTATATTTCCTTTATATTGAACCTATTGTAAAATTGATGTTTATGATAATGTTAATAGTTGATTTTTATACTGTACTTTGAACCCATTTTCCTAGTTTTGTAATTTGATTAAGCTTTTAACTTTGCACATATTGCATTGATTATATACGTACTCGTGGCACCTATTAACTCTTTTTAATAACTGCTTGCTTATATCTTTCCTTTCATCCATCTTTTCTCAAGCTTGCTAGCTAAAGGAATAACTTGCATATTTTCTTATAATACACCACTATCTGATTCAAGGTCTTTATTTGTATATTTATGGTGAAAACACCAGTTGAATCAAGCACTGCATTCACATACTTCTTGCAGCATTAACAAGATTTCAGTACAATATTGATAGCCAAGTCACATTTGCTCTTTTCATATCAAAGGTTTGAAGATGGTCAGTGGTAAAGTGGCATAAACCATCCTGTGTCAAAATGTCATAACATTCAGTATGCTATTACAGGTACTTGAATTCCTTCATATCATATTAAGTACAATATTATATTTAATTATTTTTAAATACATTAGTACTGCATTCACAAATTTCTTCATATATAAAAAATTTCTGGGCCATCATTTGGCAAATATTTTTACTTAATTACTGCTAAATGTTTAGCACATCTGAATAAGTAGTGATGTGGAATTAATAAAGAAAATATAAGTCTCTTGAAAAATCTTGAAGAAAGCTCTGAAATTTGCTTAGTTAATTTGGTTATATGAAAAATGAAAATATAAACTGTGATTTTTTTCCCTTGATTATTTTTGTCTTCAGAAATGGACATGGGAGAACTTTAGCTCGCATGCATATGGGCCATACTGTACTAAGCTCATTTGATGGGCGGGTGGGGAAGATACCTGGCCCTTAATCTCGAAATTGTTTTGTTCCATTTAGTCATTTGTGAGATTTTTTTCTACGCCTACCTCCCTTAGGAGGTGGATATCAAGCATAAAGAATTGCACACTGCAGATATTTCTACTCTAAGCATGAGTCCAATAGAAAAAGGAAAAGCGGAAGCAAACCGCCAGGCTTCCACCATTAGGGTGAAAACCTGCCCACGTAGGCCGCTGGTTCCTCCAACCTAGTTAAACAGGACGTTAAAACCAATAAAGGGTAGCCGACGGGTTCTCACAATCAAATATTTATATTTGATGTGGAGCTAAGAATTGGAATTCGAATTTCCCAAGAACAGCCATCATTTAAAAAAAAAGGATCACATTGCACAATCGTATAAAGGAGAACATGGGTGGAAAAGAATGGTTGAAGGGTTGACATCAAAGACCGTTTTCTATAACAAAAATAATTTATTAATAACAAGAGACTAAACTACTACAACATCGAGTTTACGTTACGTAAATGTCCATCCAGTGGCACTGTAACAAACAGCTAAATAGCAATGACTCCGGTCCATTGCTGTACGGCTGCATACTGACCTAACCTGAACACAGGTGTGCCCACTGACGACGCAATATTGCAAACAAATATTTCACAAGCCTAGTTTACACCACAGTGAGTGATTTGTTACGTCATTGTCTATCCAGTGGCACTTGCAACACAGCTATTCAACAGCCCCTCGAGAAATAACAGCAGTCTCTATCTTGCTGACACTTCGAGCTGACTAAATGAACTAACTGAACAATGATGCCCACTGATGACATACGCTTGCAATCAGTATTGTCACGTTTCACGGTGACCAGATACTATAATCACAATCTTACGGGTCCTCCCACCCTACAGGTGAGATACCCACGTAACTAGGCGGGTAGTCCAACATTGACTCCCCCTATCACAACCTAATGTGAACACTTTGCAACTCCCTGCAAGAAGTTGCACTGTAAACAGTAAACAAAGCCAGGCAGAGTAGGATTCTGAGACACTACTCCAGTAGTCCCCAAGTTACTTTACTCTCGTCACCAGACGAAAAACCAAAGAAATTGCCTTAATCAATTACAAAATTGATTATGTGATTAATTACGTTAATTGACTGATCACAGCAGTCAGCAACAAAGTACTTCTATATTAATCACAAACACTTGTCTCCCTTAGACAACAACATGATGGTACTCTACGTTAATCATCAACACTTGTCTCTCTTAACACAAGTCAACCTGTTAACAATAACTCAGTCTCTTACATTACATCACACTTGACTTCTTTCAAGTATTCAGTGAGTAATTCCTAATTAATGTCAAACGGACAACTAATTAAATCCCAATCGAGTTACGTTAACTAAGCCTACCACTAATTTGGCAGCTTCTCAACAGTCTATGTCAAAATTTAATTTAATGTGTTAATTACTCTAATTAACCCTGAGCAATTAATTAACTGTCACCAGGACAGATAATTAATCATACATAAATATGTCTCACTCCGCACTGCCTGAGCAGGTCTCATCAAACACTGTGAATTCACGGACGAGGAGTTAATTACTCCACTAATTAACATGAGTGCCTCTTAATCCACTGTCATCAGACAGGATATGATTAATATAACGAGTTATGCTAGCTCCATGACCTCGCTTTACCGAGTCATCTAAGTCATCAAGACCCCTGATGTTAATTACTCCACTAATTAACATGAGCCACTAATTGCTATACCCCAGAAAGGTAATTAGTCTCGAGCAAATTATGTTAACACAAATACTGACAGACTCTGACAGTTCCTCTCCCACTATGTGAATTCATGATGTGAATGCTAATTACATAATTAGCTAGAGTGGTCAATTAGTTGTCACATGGACAATTAATTGCACCAGAAACGTATTTCAACAAGCTCAGTACTGTTCCCTTTTAACAGCTCTCTCACTCGTCAAGTAATGTGCAACCCCTTATACAGTTAATTCCCATTAATTAACTCACTGAATCCTTAAGTCCTCAACACAACTTAAAGAATACAAAGTAACCCCAGGTTAAATAGGTCACACTTACAGTGGCATGCATAACAACATAAATGCACAGCCCACATACGGTTGCAGCTTCTGCAACACGTTAATTACAGTACCCACACGGTTAGGCAACAACAAAAGTATACCTACATTACTGCCCCCTCTAATCTTGCAACAGTTGCAAGGGACTACTGTGTGCAATCACTACTACTTCAGCAAGACAATTTACGTTAATATAAAACACCGTCGCTACGCGGACAGCTGGCACTAATTCTCATAATTAGGCTATAACTAATCAATTGCTTGCTCTCATTAAGTACTGTGAATTCCCCTGAATAATCAAAGGGACCTCCTTAAATCTTCAACACAGCTCTTAGTTCAGTAATATTACGTATACTTGGTTACAACACTGCCCAAACGTACAACATAATGATGCCGTCAGCATACCCCACATGTTAATGACATCATTAGGTAATCAGTCGGCAATCACATCTGCTGACTCACCACACTACACCATACATCTATATACATGCAAATGAAACACATGGAAATGGCATTCACTTGATCAATGAAAATTATATCACTAGACAAATTATACATAATTATACAGACCTCAGGGTATCCACTGACAACCCTGCAACACTGGCCTGCCTACCTCTGCAATGATATAATTAACATGCGGCAACATGGCATTAATCTTGACTCTGAACGATATATATTGAATCGACCGAACAATAATCACTTACATGGTAAATCTCTACACTGACTGGTTACATACTCGAGTCAGTCTACACACAACATATATCTATATACATCTACATGTGTGGCACCGTGTACAACATCCATCTCCAGGTGCATCACAAACAGACACCTGGACGTCAGTACAGACAGCGGTCTCTCAGCTGCTTCCCTTGCCTGGCAGGCGCTATGGAACAACACAGCTGTTACCGGAATTAACAACAGTCCTGAGACACTGTAACAATTATACTCACGATTTCCACTGTCATTACATTCATTTTCCCAGTCACTACCTCACTGGCTGAAGAACACCTAGCTCGCTCCACATGCATCGACTAGGTGTGGCCCTGGGGTGGCCACCGCGTGGCCCTAAGGGGTGGTCACGGAGTAGCACGGGGCGTCACAGCACCCCACCCGGGCTGAGATGGCGCGGGGTGGCCAGGGTGTGGCTATCACGTGGCCCCACTGTCTGGCCATTGAGCGGCGCGCACATGGGGATTGTCTCAGGCTGGCTGACTGGCGCCCACAGGCATACACAACGTGGATGGGAGAGCACCCACACCTCCATCATACCAGAGCATGTCTCGCTCGTACACCGGGTGTGATAATGGCCGGCGTCACCACATGGTGGACACAGCAAGGTGGAATTCAAAGTTCAACAGGGGCCTGTAATATCACCACAATTACACTAGGAGGCCCTGCCCTTATTCCACCAATTGTCCGTTAACATAGACAGGATACTCGAACCCAATGTGAGGAACCATCTGATACACCATGAGGCCTGCCAGCTGCCTCATGGGTGAACACTGTCTCTTAGATTTTTTTCTGTTCCTTCCGTACTCCTTGGCCCTATTTCACGCAAATTGGGCCTCGACACAACCCATGATAGCAGAAGTGCCATGCACGATGAGTAATAAGGATGACACAGCGATTAACGGTGGTGGTAGACGCTACCCCCCCACCTGGGGACACCTTCTTAGCTTGCCGCCCAGCTCAGACTGAAGATTTTGGCGGCACAGGGGAACTCAAATGCCCATCTCCCCCCCCCCCCACCTTGTCTTGACCAATCAGCACAAAGCCGGCACAACCCCTCGTGCCGCTTCCAATTACAGCCGTCCGCGCCTAAAACTCACCACGAGGCTGAGGTGCCTAGACGAATCACAGACGCCCTCGCCATGAGGCGTCCCGTGACGTCACAAGAAGGGGGGAGGCCTATGACAGTGGCGCCATACCTCACATGGTGGGGAAGGCAACGTTCACCCCCTCAGTCCCCCCACCTCTAAAACTGTTGGCGAGTCAAGTACCCTCTTATACCACTCACTCTCTCTCCAATCCCATTTCACAGAAACAGGATAAATTCTGTAACTCTCTTTACAGAGCAGTCACAGAACTCTGGCTAGTTTTAAACGATGGTTCCCAGCATAAGCTTTCATCCAACACCACACAAGTGCATGTAGTTTCAAAACTTCCTGTCTAGAGTCCTAGAGCAACTCTAGCCTAATCTAGCGAACTAGAAAAACTAGCTGAGGGAATTTTCATTCCCTCACATTTGTCTCATAGTACTGTTGAGTATCTCAATTTTTAGAATAAGAAAATTTGCTTCCCAGCAATTTCTCTAAATCAGATGTCAGTAGGTAAAATGCTCAGGAAATTGTCACTTTCAGTATAGATAAACTTTCTTTTAATTCATCTACATAAGTGATGAACTATTGAACAATCTATTAAATTGTTTCTTGCCTAGTGCTATGCTGTACAGCCATACTGGTTGTGATTTTCTTTTGATAATTATCTGTATTGCTTTTTGTACTAGATTTTCATAATAACTTCTCTGGTTTTACACATGTACATGCTGTTACAGGTCTTCCAAGTTGATCTGTGTGGATTATGTATTTATGAAATATAATGTTCTATGCCATGAATCATATTTCTTATGAATAAAGATATTATACAAAGTTAATGAGTTACTTTTTGTTCATGTTTTTTCTATACCTTCAAGGCTGACAGCTAGTGATCTAAAGTTAAAATATTGTCTTGAGGGAAGAAAGTGTTGTTAATTGCAGGCCTTCATGAAGTACAGAACTACTCTTAATATATATACAAGAGTTCTTACATTCTTGTACAGCCACTAGCACACAGGGCATTTCAGGCAAGTCCAAATCCTAATTTTTCCCGGAATACAACCCGCCAAATAATTTAACAACCAGGTACCCATTCACTGCTGGGTGAACAGAGGCTACAGTTAAGGGTTGATGCCCAGTCAATCCTCCCCGGCCAGGATATGAACTCAGGCCAAAGCACCGGGCGAGTGTTTTTCCCACTGTACCATGGGGACTGCTCGTATGGATATGATGAAGTATGAACAGGAAAACTTAAAAATTAGGATATCACTGAATAACTTGTGGGTTGCATCCTGGGGATGGAATCAGTCAAGTTCCCATGGCCACCCCTCTTATTGACCATGTTCTGGTAAATGCCCCTCAGGGCTTTTTGGATCCACTGATATCTGCCAAGCTGTCAGGGCCCTTAGATCATATGGTATCAGCCAAGGTTTCATGGCAACCCCTCACAGGGTCTTTGGAACATCTAGTATTGACCAAGTTCTCATGGCCATTCTTGGCAGTCTCCATTGTGATCCTCATGAGACGGTTTTCAAATTCATTAAACACTGTTCTCACTGACTTATGACACCACTAGCCACTAAAAAACTGCTAGTTTTCTCCCCATACTAGAACGAGGCAAACCCCATTATGACCTCAAAATTAAACAAACTACTAGAGCTGTTAGATAAAGAATTTGAACGCTTAACCAACTACAAACTCAGACACGAACTATTAAAGACAAACTGTTGACAAGATCAATTTGGATTCAGGCTTCGCTGATCTACACTAAGCTCTTAACATCATGAATCTCTATATTTACATGATCTGTGACCAGTTACTCTAGGTAGCACTAATCACAAAAGACATTGATAAACCTTATGTGACAACTTTTGATATATCACAACAAACTTACCAAAATTCCTAGACAACAAATGCAAATAAAATTCCTTAAAAAAAAATACTAACAGCTTCAACCATAATGCTATTCGGCCCTAACTTCAACATTATGCATTCCTTTAACATAAATGAGCGTAATCCTAACTCAGTACAACCCAACTCACCTTAATATGCTATACACATGATGCCACTCAGCTCATGACAGGTGCTGCAGCTGACAACTTGTCATGCCAAGCATTAGACAATACAATCACACTGAAAAATACGGTCGTGTGTAGTGTAGAGGTGGGTTCCGTCTCCCGAGCAATACCCTTAGGCAATATCATATCTTTCTATATATTTATCTGTATCTCCCTCAATCACTTAATATATGCATATCTGCAAAAATTCTTGAACAATATATATGTTAGGTTATTACCCGTTTAGTAACAAGTGTTTACACCTTGAAACCTATAAATAATTTTAACAATTATTTGATGCTATGCCCACTTTGCATATTAGTGCTGGGTTGGATACATAATATGTATAAATAATCCAATATGTTCATTTGTATATTGTTTAAATAAAAATAAATAAAAAGGGTATTTATGGGAGGAAACCTCTGGAACATGTAGATCTAACAATGTTTCCTATGCGAAATTTTAATTTTAGCACAATGAACAGGACTAACTAAACCGAATATTAATCAGTCACAACAGCCCAACTACTTAGGCTGGACGGTCTTGCTTCATGCATGTTGGCGTTCAATCCCCGACCGTTTAAATGGTTGGGCACCATTCCTTTACCCCATCCCATCCCAATTCGTTATCCTGACCCCTTTCCCAGTGCTATGTAGTTGTAATGGCTTGGTGCTTTCTCCTGATAGTTCCCTTCCCAGTCGCAACAGCTGTCACACGGCACTAATACATTCCAGAGTCTAGACACTCAGAAAAATTCAATCCGTTCAATCCCCAACCGTCTAAGTGATTAGGAACCGTTCCTTGCCCCCGTTCCATCCTAAATTCTTATCCTGATCCCTTCGCAGTGCTATATGGTGGTAATGGCTTGGCACTTTCTCCTGACAATTATCTCCCTCCAACCTATACATCATTACCATAAGAAAAGCAATATCTGTAAGTAAGGCTCTTATTGCAGCCTTGATCATATGGCTAGGATATCCGTTGGTAAGACGCATATTCCACCCTAAGTTATACATTATCTAGGATATCCGTAAGACAGGCCCACAGTTAAATCCGGAGCATTATCTAAGGCATAAATATATTCCAGCATAAATAATTTTAAGGGATATCCATAGATAATAATTTTGTTGTATCCCAGATCATTAATAGGCATGATAATCAATTTTTCCTGATAATTCTTCCTTCATCCTTTCCTCAGGAATACAAGACCTTTATATAACGGTGAAATGTCTATTTTATTATTTCGAGGACTCCTTGACTAATACGTCAATTTTGTCAGTATATTTATAGTTACTAGCTGTCACAACCCAGAGGGAGATTTAACCTAGACATGGATTGTACCTGACAATATCTGGATAGGGAGAAGCCCACACCGTGGCCATCTACAGGTGTGAGGATGGTACATATCTCTATAGTAACTGCAGAGCCAATAGTTGACCAATGTTTTGTAGACTACCTCAGCAACTGCAGCGTGCCATTGTCTACGGTACAGGTGATGAACAAACCAGTACAAGGTGCTGGTAGACACAGGTGTCTACCAGCACCTTTACTTTCCTTGACCTGGCCACCACATGTGAGTACGTCTGGTCATTACAGCAAATTGCGCCCGATGACCCCAATATTATGCAGTACCGGAAACACTTGGATAATAATATTAATAATAATTTATTTGCAAGAGGGTACAATGGATTATTGAGATTACATAATATTGGTATTTTTACATTTATGCAAAGCCACTAACATGCATAGCGTTTCAGGCAGGTCTAACATATCAGGTAAGGTTAGTAGCGTAATTTATGACTACAACCGTGCGCAACACCTGTGCAGGTGAGCCAATTAGGCCCCTGCAGAGATGTTGCACACGTCCGTAGTCTCGGGGTGGAGAGGGGTCCCGGGGGGCGGGGTGAGTGTGTGGCTCGGAGCGCCCGGTCATTGTCTGGTGGGGGTTGTGAGTCGTGGGGGTAAAAGTGTAAGTATTGGAACAGGAGAGCAGTAGTAGTAGTTGGTAAGATGAATGTGTATGAGTATGTAACGAAGAGTTAAACATGATATGTGGATATATATAGTTAAGATGCTGACTACTGTTGCTGGTGACCTATCTTTCTCGGAGTATTCCCACACCGATTGCGTCATCTATGACATAGATGCCACAAGCGTGATGATGAGTGGAATGGTGGAAGATTTATGGACACGATATCCTTACGTCCGTATTCATCGTGCCAAGCTACCCTATAAAAATCGTGCAGAGCGAAGAGATCGTGGCGTGCCTGGAGAGATTGTCTATTACCTACACAATTTAACAATCGAATTGACGACGACCCTCATCTCAAACATCTCATTGGATTAATAACGCAACACACTGGTGGGAAATCAACTAAACCGCTAAACATGATGATAACGATGAAGAAAATCAAGACATTATATGCTGCTGACCCCACTACTACAGCAGACTACAGCTGAATATGGAGGAAATGCGGCGCTACTGGTTTACAAAAGCTCTGCGTAAGGCGTTTGCAGTTATCCTAACAAGAGAAGAAGGATATAAAATTAATCACATAATTTTTCCCTTTGGACTGGGAATGGTGTGTGGACAATATCTGAAGAGTTATGATCATGAAATATGGAGATTGAAATATTTACCCATAATGGAGAAGTTGGAGCAACACTACCACCGAAGAGGGCTAAAATTTGTGATGGTGCGATCCCTGCAACGGTGCCTACATATGGTGTACTAACTCATAAGTTGAGTGAAGGAGTTGCTACTGCCTGTCGCCAGATGAAGAAGATGACTGTGGATGTAGACAATGCAGAAGGAGAAACTGACACACTCCCTCGCAGAGACATACCAGTAATAGATCTCACAGGTCATATTGAGGTCATTGATTTAACAGCTCAGTAGAAATGCACTTGAATTAATAATTAATATTATTAATTAAATAATAGTAATAATAATTATTAATATTATTTGTACTATTTTTCCCTCGCTTGTAATTAATATATATATATATATATATATATATATATATATATATATATATATATATATATATATATATATATATATATATATATATATATATATATATATATATATATATATATGTCGTACCTAGTAGCCAGAACTCACTTTTTGGCCTACTATTCAAGGCCCGATTTGCCTAATAAGCCAAGTTTTCCTGAATTAATATATTTTTTCTATCTTTTTTCTTATGAAATGATAAAGCTACCCATTTCATTATGTATGAGGTCAATTTTTTTTATTGTAGTTAAAATTAACGTAGATATATGACCGAACCTAACCAACCCTACCTAACCTAACCTAACCTATCTTCATAGGCTAGGTTGGGTTAGGTTGCCGAAAAAGGTAGGTTAGGTTAGGTTAGGTAGGTTAGGTAGTCGAAAAAACATCAATTCATGAAAACTTGGCTTATTAGGCAAATCGGGCCTTGCATAGTAGGCTGAGAAGTGCGTTCTGGCTATTAGGTACGACATATATATATATATATGTCGTACCTAGTAGCCAGAACGCACTTCTCAGCCTACTATGCAAGGCCCAATTTGCCTAATAAGCCAAGTTTTCATGAATTAATTGTTTTTCGACTACCTAACCTAACCTAACCTAACTTTTTCGGCTACCTAACCTAACCTAACCTATAAAGATAGGTTAGGTTAGGTTAGGTAGGGTTGGTTAGGTTCGGTCATATATCGACGTTAATTTTACCTCCAATTAAAAAAAAATTGACCTCATACATAATGAAATGGGTAGCTTTATCATTTCATAAGAAAAAAATTAGAGAAAATATATTAATTCAGGAAAACTTGGCTTATTAGGCAAATCGAGCCTTGCATAGTAGGCTGAAAAGTGCGTTCTGGCTACTAGGAACGACATATATATATATATATATATATATATATATATATATATATATATATATATATATATATATATATATATATATGTGACGATAATCTCCTTCAAGAGATTGAGCCTGCTCTTCCCTCCACAAATACGTCGCAACAAATATATATAACTACTATGGAAGAAATGTCCAACAACGACAACAACACCAGCAAGGTTTGCCAGAGAGCAAAACGTATGCAGCCAGAGACACCTGTTCAGACTCAAACCGCCAAACTACCTGTTGATCGCTGCCGGCTCCGCTGATTGGTCGCCGGTCTGGCTGCACCTGCACTCGGCCCCCCCCCCCATACTACTTGATGTCTGGGGTCGCCACGACCTCAGACCTCAGAATATTCAGTGCTTCCACGGTTACCACTCCCGGCTAGACGTTAGCGTATACTGAGAGAGGTGGTAGCTTAAAGCCAATATTCCAGCACCTCACATTTATTTTTGTATTGCACTTCTTGTTATTTTGTCTTAACGTAACTTTTCATTGTGTCATTTAATTATTCTTATTATTTTGAATGATTGATTTTATTATACAAATTTGTTTGTCCCTTTTATTCATGTTTTGATTTATTTAACGTAATTAAAATTTCATTGTTAAAGTTTACTTGTGTTTTGTGTCTTCTCCTTACCTTACCACAGACGAAGTTCCAGTTTTTTCTATTTTTTTTTATAACTATGTGACGAGGCCATACCCCTAGCCTTAAACAGCCGAACACCAACGCGTTACCGTCACAATATATATATATATATATATATATATATATATATATATATATATATATATATATATATATATATATATATATATATATGTCGTACCTAATAGCCAGAACGCACTTCTCAGCCTACTATTCAAGGCCCGATTTGCCTAATAAGCCAAGTTTTCATGAATTAATGTTTTTTCGTCTACCTAACCTACCGAACCTAACCTAACCTAGCTTTTTTTGGCTACCTAACCTAACCTTACCTATAAATATAGGTTAGGTAGGGTTGGTTAGGTTCGGTCATATATCTACGTTAATTTTAACTCCAATAAAAAAAAATTGACCTCATACATAGAGAAAAGGGTTGCTTTATCATTTCATAAGAAAAAAATTATAGTAAATATATTAATTCAGGAAAACTTGGCTTATTAGGCAAATCGGGCCTTGAATAGTAGGCCAAAAAGTGAGTTCTGGCTACTAGGTACGACATATATATATATATATATATATATATATATATATATATATATATATATATATATATATATATATATATATATATATATATATATATATATATATATATATATATATATATATACATACATATATATAATGTCGTACCTATATAGCCAGAACGCACTTCTCGGCCAACTATGCTACGCCAGATTTGCCTAATAGGCCGAGTGATTTTCGTTATTTTCAATAAATTGTTTCCAATTAGTATATTTGAATTATTATTATTATATTATATGAAGAACATAAATAATTTACTTAGTTGCGATAGTTTAGGTTAGGTTAAGATAGGTTAGGTTAGGTTAGGTAGGGTTGGTTAGGTTCGGTCATATATCTACGGTTATTTTAACTTAAATTTAAAAAAAATTAACTCATACATAATGAAATGGATAGTTTTATAACTTCATAAGAAAAAAAATTGAAAAATATATAATTCAGTAAAACTTGGCTTATTAGGCATATCGGACCTTGCATAGTAGGTCAAGTACTGAGTTCTGGCTACTAGGTACAATATATATATATATATATATATATATATATATATATATGTCGTACCTAGTAGCCAGAACGCACTTTTCAGCCTACTATGCATGGCCCGATTTGCCTAATAAGCCAAGTTTTCCTGAATTAATATATTTTCTCCAATTTTTTTCTTATGAAATGATAAAGTTACCCATTTCATTATGCATGAGGTCAATTTCTTTTTATTTGAGTTAAAATTAACGTAGATATATGACCGAACCTAACCAACCCTACCTAACCTAACCTAACCTATCTTTATAGGTTAGGTTAGGTTAGGTAGCCGAAAAAGTTAGGTTAGGTTAGGTTAGGTAGGTTAGGTTGTCGAAAAACAATTAATTCATGAAAACTTGGCTTATTAGGCAAATCGGGCCTTGCATAGTAGGCTGAGAAGTGCGTTCTGGCTACTAGGTACGACATATATATATATATATATATATATATATATATATATATATATATATATATATATATATATATATATATATATGTCGTACCTAATAGCCAGAACGCACTTCTCAGTCTACTATGCAAGGCCCGATTTGCCTAGTAAGCCAAGTTTTCCTGAATTAATATATTTTCTCTAATTTTTTTCTTATGAAATGATAAAGCTACCCATTTCATTATGTATGAGGTCAATTTTTTTTATTGGAGTTAAAATTAACGTAGATATATGACCGAACCTAACCAACCCTACCTAACCTAACCTAACCTATCTTTATAGGTTAGGTTTGGTTAGGTAGCCGAAAAAGTTAGGTTAGGTTAGGTTAGGTAGTCGAAAAACAATTAATTCATGAAAACTTGGCTTATTAGGCAAATCGGGCCTTGCATAGTAGGCTGAGAAGTGCGTTCTGGCTACTAGGTACGACATATATATATATATATATATATATATATATATATATATATATATATATATATATATATATATATATATATATATGCGGAAAATCCACAGAGAAATATGAAATGAGGTGAACGTTTCGGCTTTGTTAAAGCCTTTGTCAACACCAGACTGACTAACCACTTAGTCAGTCTGGTCAGTCTTAGTTGTTAGTCAGTCTGGTGTTGACAAAGGCTTTAACAAAGCCGAAACGTTCACCTCATTTCATATTTCTCTGTGGATTTTCCGCATAAAATGATCAGTGTTTTGTGATCGTCAATTGCATATATATATATATATATATATATATATATATATATATATATATATATATATATATATATATATATATATATATATATATATATATATATATATATATATGTCGTACCTAGTAGCCAGAACGCACTTCTCAGCCTACTATGCAAGGCCCGATTTGCCTAATAAACCAAGTTTTCATGAATTAATGTTTTTTCGACTACCTAACCTAACCTAACTTTTTCGGCTACCTAACTCCAATAAAAAAAAATTGACCTCATACATAATGAAATGGGTAGCTTTATCATTTCATAAGAAAAAAATATGAGAAAATATATTAATTCAGGAAAACTTGGCTTATTAGGCATATATATATATATAACTGAAAACTCACACCCCAGAAGTGACTCGAACCCATACTGCCAGGAGCAACGCAACTGGTATGTACAGGACGCCTTAATCCACTTGACCATCACAACCGGACAAAAGGAGGTGATAGCCGAAGCTCTTGGGCATAGCATTTTATCAAATCACCTCATTCTTTGGGGGCACACGTGAGGAACACAAATGCGAACAAGCCTGAATGGTCCACAGGACTATATGCAACTGAAAACTCACACCCCAGAAGTGACTCGAACCCACACTGCCAGGAGCAACGCAACTGGTATGTCACATATGCACTTATTAAATAAGCCAATATTGACTTAAAGCAAGTGCGAGAACGGGTTGTCGACCTAGCAGCAGCTTTTGATACAGCAAACAGAGAAATCATACTAGAACAGCTTCCTGAGCTAGGAATACAAGGAAAATTACTGAAATGGATAAAGGGCTATTTGTCTAATCGAACAGCATATGTTTTGTTTAATGGTGTTTAAAGCACAGAGAGCAAACCCTTTGAACTGGGAACTCCGCAAGGAGGGGTCCTCAGCCCCTTGTTGTTCAACGTTCTGATGCATAAACTTATTAAAGATCTTCCAACTATAATAATGAAGACACGGTCATATGTTATGCTGATGATATATGTTTACAGGCTGCCTCCGAGCCTAGAATGCAAGTTCTGCTCGATTCTTTTCCTATTAGAGCTGAGAAAAGTGACCTCCTTATCTCTGTACAGAAAACTCGTGCCCTCATTCCATGTGGTGTTCCACCAGCCAATTATCATGTAGATGGGCGAGCACTTGAGAACTGCGAGTCTTACAGATACCTTGGTGTCCCCATTAACAACCCTGGGTACCTGTCTTCTCTCAAGAGGAGACTTTGGGAGAGATTAAAGCCCTTGCGGGTCCTTGTTGGTGTCAATCATGGAATCAACGTGAGACTTGCTAGAATGTTTTATGTACCATTTATACGCTCTGTGATTGACTACAATGCTCTACATCTCACACTGTATACTGACAAAGAGTTGAAATCTCTTGAAACCTTGCAAAATGAAGCTATGCGTCTCATCCTTGGGGCTCCAAAGTCCACGAGAATAGTTAATATCAGAGCAGAGTTAAAATTACCTACCATAAGTAAGAGAATTTTGTCTATCAGCACAGTTTTCGGCGTGAAGGTATTGAGTAGATCTAGACAACACATGAAGTTTCAAGCTAAACTTTCTAATATGCTGCACTCACCTGAGGTCTATAGAAGAAGAACGAAATCTCATTATGTATTTTGGTTCTACAAGGTAGCCAACTCCATCAAAATATTAAATATATACTCAACTCAATTCATGATTAATCAACCAATTACTCCATGGGATAACTGGGATCTCCGGGTACACGTTGGTAACTCTACACTTAATGTTTTGAATGCCTATGCACCTACTGGCCTCCTCCAGTATACTGACCTACCTAGTTTTGCACATACTGATTCTACAATATTAATTGAGGATTTAAATGCTAAACACAAACAATTAGGGGATCAACTCACAAACACCAACGGGAGAAGAGTGTTGGCACTTCTCGATGCATATGATGATGTTCAAATTATCAGTAAGAATCAACCAACGCAAATATATGGAGGCGTCCTAGATAGGTGCATTGGCTTTAACCTGTCATACACAACTCATGAGACTGATATTATGGATGACTTAATGTCTGACCATTTAGCCATAACAGCTAACATACACGTGGCTAATGTTGACCTACCTGGCACTAAGCTGAGTAGACGCAGGCTAACTGTAAGGAAAGAGCAAGAAAAATTCTTTATAGACACATAGAACATTGGTATAACAATTATGAGCCTGAGACTGTACAACAGTTTTATGATGACCTCATAAATAATACCTATGAAGCCATCAAAAATAGTGAGTTACGCCAAACAAAAAGAAGTACTGGTAAACAGGTCAGACACAACCAGTACTATGATGATGCTAAACTGAAAGAGCTTAAATCAATTGCTAGACAGACAGGTAAGGCATATAAGAGCCTTAGAACTCCTCAAATGTTAAAACTGTTTCAGGCCGCGCTTGCAGCGGCAAGGGAGAGAATGACTGAACTGAGACAAAATGAATGGGAGGGTTTTGTTAGTGGACTTAACCTGCATACTCCCCTGGGCAAAGCCTGGAAAGGCATAAACAAAATTATTGGTAAAAATAGTAGACAACTTTCACACCCAAACCCGCTACAGAAAGCCAATCAGTTAATTGCAAAATGGGCTCAGGTTTCCAGCCTTGGAATGTTACCTGCTAGCACTAGGGAGAAATTACGGGAGAGATCCACAGACAGAAATGCTCTCATAAATTTCATGTTGAGCAAGCAACATGATGAATGTGATGTTCCATATACAGATTATGAATTGGATGCAGCCCTCTCCAGGGGCAGTGTAGCACTGCTCCTGGTGAGGACGGTATCACCTATGATATTCTAAGACTCCTACATCGTGTACCCGGTAACCCATTATTAGAATTGTTTAATGCCAGTTATGTCACTGGGCAGTTGCCTGTATCATGGACCACCAGTCTTACGGTACCTGTACCAAAGCCTGGCCAACCTGATGCTTTCCGTCCCATCTCGCTGACCAGTTGCATGTGCAAAACCTTTGAGAGAATGGTGCTTAATAGATTATTGTATAGAGTTAAAGAGCACATGTCACCTGATATCAATGGTTTCACACATGGTAAAAGTGTACACAACTGTATCACAACCTTTCTTACTGTTCATGGAGATAAAAGGTACAAGTACACAACATTTCTTGATTTAAAAAATGCCTTTGATATTGCTAATAGGGAAGTGATTATGTATGAATTAGCGAGAATGGATATAGGGGGACATTTATTACAATGGATACGAGGCTATCTTACCAACCGGAAGTCCTCTGCATTGTTCCAAGGCTACAAGAGTGAAACTAAAGTAATGCAACTATATAATAATAATAATAATAATAATTTTTATTTAGGTAAGGTACATACATAAAGAGATTTTACAAAGTTTGTTGGGTTAATAGATAGAGCTAGTACATACAATGCCTAAAGCCACTATTACGCAAAGCGTTTCGGGCAGGAAAAACATTAATGACTAAAGCTTAAAACTAATGGGTAAAAAGAATAAAATGTGTTGAGAACAAATAAAAATAGAGGTAAAAGAGGGGGGAACATGGTTGAAAAAGCAGCACAAATACAATTACAAATTATTACAGAAAATTACATTCAAACAGCGTTGTTTTGAAAAAAAAAAAACATACATGGGTTGACAATAGAAGGGTAAGGTAGGTTACAGGGAATTTATTAGGTAGTGCTTCGTTTTTATCTTAAACTGGTTGAGAGAGGTACAGTCTTTAACATGGTTGGGAAGGTCATTCCACATTCTGGGTCCCTTGATTTGAAGAGCATTTCTAGTATGATTAAGTCGTACTCTAGGAATATCAAAACTGTATTTCTGGTGTGGTGCTCATGGGTTCTGTTATAACCTTCAATGAATCTTTTGAGGTCAGGATTGGCATTACAGTTCAGCGTTTTATATATGTATAATACACATGAGAGAATGTGCAATGACTTAATATCTAACATATTCAGAGATTTGAGTAGGGGTACCGAGTGATGTCTGGGGCTAGAGTTGGATATTGTCCTAATAGCAGCTTTGTGTTGAGTAATTAGAAGACGTAAATGATTTTGGGTAGTAGAACCCCAAGCACAAATGCCATAGTTGAGATATGAATAGATGAGGGAGTAATAGAGAGTCAACAGGGCAGGGCGGGGTACATAATATCTGATCTTAGAAAGAATGCCAACAGTTTTTGAAACTTTTTTTGATATATTTAGAATGTGTCCCTGGAAATTCAGCTTGTGGTCGATGAGAACGCCAAGGAATTTGCCATCTAATTTGTTACAAATTTGGGTATTGTTTATATTGAGATTTATATGATTAGAGGATTTATTGCCAAACAGAATATAAAACGTTTTGTCAATGTTAAGGGTGAGTTTGTTGGCAGTTAGCCAAAGATGGACTTTCTCTAGCTAAGTATTTACTGTGGCATTTAGAGCAAGGGGGTCAGGACTGGAGTAAATGAAGGTTGTGTCGTCAGTAAATAGAATTGGTTTGAGGTGTTGGGAGGCATTTGGAAGGTCATTAATGTAGATAAGAAAGAGGAGAGGGCCAAGTATGCTGCCCTGAGGAACACCAATGTTGATGGGTAGGGTGGGAGATTGTATTATTCACATAAACATACTGGAGCCTGTCAGTAAGATAAGATTTGAGGTATTGCAGGGAGTGTCCTCTGACTCCATAATGATGTAATTTAAGAAGAAGGTTCTGGTGGTTGACAGTGTCAAAAGCCTTACGCAGGTCCACAAATAACCCAACAGGGAACTCCTTTTTATCAAGAGCTGCGTGAATCAAGTTAATCATACTAATAAGTGCATCGTTAGTGCTTTTTTTGGGTCTGAAGCCATATTGACAAGAGCTAAGTATACTGTGTTTGGCTAGAAAAGAGTAAAGCTGCTTGTAGATTAGTTTTTCGAATATTTTTGACAAGTTAGGCAGGATTGATATAGGTCTGTAGTTGTTAACATCTGTGTTATCACCACATTTGTGGACAGGGGTTACTCTTGCTTTTTTTAGAATGTTTATTTATTTTTTTATTTATTTATATATATATAAGAAGGTACATTGGGTTTGTGAGAATACATTGGATAGTACAGTATTTACATTCTTGTAAAGCCACTAGTACGCGCAGCGTTTCGGGCAGGTCCTTAATCTAGCAGATAATTTTAAGTAGGTAATTTCAATCAGAATTGATAAATGATAAAGATACATTACAAGAGAAAAATGAGATGAGAGAGATAAGTAGGTATATTAAAGCACATTGTTATATTAAAGCTCTGATTGATTACATTGACAGCTTGATTAGTAATTTAAACAAGGTTAATAGACACCATACAGCAGATTGACAGCACATATAAGACAGCAATGATCACAATGGTAAAGATGTTCAGATTGGGTACATAAAGATTGGGAGACTGGGTAGCTAGAGATACAGATAAACAAGATTTATAGACACCATACACAGATTGGCAGCACATATAAGAAAACAGCAATGATCACAATGGTAAAGATGTTCAAATTGGGAACATAAAGGTTGGGAGATTGGGTAGCAATTGATACAGTGCAATTTTAAGGCAAAAAGTGAAAAACTATGAAGATGAAATTAGGTACTTTTTAGTATTGATTTTGAATGATGTAAAAGTTGGACAACTTTTCAATTCAGTAGGGAGTGAGTTCCATAATCTGGGTCCCTTTATTTGCATAGAGTGTTTACACAGATTAAGTTTAACTCTGGGGATATCAAAGAGATATTTATTTCTGGTGTGGTGATAATGGGTCCTATTACATCTGTCCAAGAAGAGTTTCAGACAAGGATTTGCATTTAAGAACAGGGTTTTGTAAATGTAGTTGACACAAGAGATACAAGAGATCAAAAAAAAGTTTCAAAAACTGTGGGCATTCTTTCTAAGATCAGATATTATGTACCACGCCCTGCTCTGGTGACTCTCTATTACTCCCTTATCTATCCTTATCTCAACTATGGTATTTGTGCTTGGGGTTCTACTACCCAAAATCACTTACGTCCTCTAATTACCCAACACAAAGCCGCTATTAGAACAATATCCAACTCTGGCCCCAGACATCACTCGGTACCCCTACTCAAATCTCTTAATATGTTAGATATTAAGTCACTGCACATTCTCTCATGTGTATTATACATATATAAAACGCTAAACTATAATGCCAATCCTGATCTTAAAAGCTTCATAGAAGGTTGTAACAGAACCCATGAGCACCACACCAGAAATAAATACAGTTTTGATATTCCTAGAGTACGTCTTAATCAAACTAGAAATGCTCTGCAAATCAAGGGGCCCAGAATGTGGAATGACCTTCCCAACCATGTTAAAGACTGTACCTCTCTCAACCAGTTTAAGATAAAAACTAAACACTACCTAATAAATTCCCTGTAATCTACCTCACTCCTCTATTGTCAACCCATGTCTGTTATTTTCTTTTTTTTTCTGTTATTTTCTTTTTTTTTCTTTTTTTTTAATCAACACTGTTTGTCAACCTATTGTATTTGTGCTGCTTTTTCAGTCATGTTCCCCCTTTTTTTTTTTTATCTTTATTTGTATTTGTTCTCAACATCTTTTATTCTTTATGCTCAATTAGTATTAAGTTCTAGATATTAATGTTTTTCTTGCCCGAAACGCATTGCGTAATAGTGGCTTTAGGCATTGTATGTACTAGCTCTATCTATATATCAATCCATTAATGTAACATCACTTGTATGTATATACCTTACCTGAATAAACATCTGAATCTGAATCTGAATCTGAAGAGAATTTGTGGAGTGAGATTATGTTTAGCATGTTTAGGGAGTTAAACAAGGGGGCTGTGTGTTGTCTGAAAGCAGAATTTGATATTATTCTGATAGCAGACTTTTGCTGGGTGATGATGGACTTGAGGTGGTTTGCAGTGGTTGAAATGTCTGGAAAGATTTGGAGTTCAAGTGACTTGTTGAAGAGCAATGCAATAGCAGGGGCTAAAGATCTGGAGGCTTTTTTGTAAATTAAAGTTGGTATCTCCTCGAGGGCACTAGACTTGGTTTTAAGGGAAAGGATTATCTCATTGACATCAGTGGAATTTGTAGGCTTTAGGTACAGAGACTGTGGATAGTTACCTGTAAGATAGTCCTTAATGTCAGTACTGGAAGATGGAATATCATTTGCAAGGGATGACCCAATGGAAGAGAAGAACCTATTGAACTCAATAGCAGAATCAGAGGCTGAAAGCTGACCAACGTTATTGGACAGGAGTGTTGGTTTGTTATTTAAAATCTTCTTTGATCCCAATATTTGTGAAATTGTGCTCCAAGTTTTTTTAATGTTGCTCTTTATTTGGGTAAATTTATCTTCATAGTATTTAGTTTTGGCTCGTCTAATTATTTTAGATGGCAATAACGAGTAATTCTTTGAGAATTCTTTGGAGACGGTTCCTAACCTATACTTCTTCTCAAGGTCGTGGTTTTTTTTTAATGGATTTAAGTATTCCCTTTGTAAGCCAAGGATTGTTATGCCTTTTGCTTGTGACTTGTTTTGTAAGCATAGGACAGTGGGTGTTATAAAGGCTAAGAGTTGTTTGTAGAAAAGATTGCACTGCTAGGTTGATGTCCCCTATGTTACTTAACTCGGACTCCCAGTTGACATTATCAGCAGCAGTTATAAAATTGTTTAAAGCAGTTTCATTGTGCAGCCTAAAGCTTAACTCCCTTGACTCAAGAGGTGGTTTGATAATGTTTGTTAAGAGAAATGTGGGGTAATGGTCTGTAGTGCTATCGGTGATTATACCTGAAGTAAGCAGAGAGGTTATGTTGGTCCACGTGTGATCTAGAGTCGTGGCAGTGCTATCAGTGATTCTAGTAGGTCTAGTGATTAAGGGTATGAGGAAGCAGGAATTCATACAGTTGAGGAAGCTAACAGCAGTAGGGTGTTCTGGCTCGCAGAGGTCAATATTAAAGTCCCCTGCGATAATTAGATGGTTTTTGTTCAGTCTGTTATCTAGTATTAGATTTCTAAGGTTTGAATTGAATTCAGACACATCAGTGTTAGGAATTCTATAGACTGCACCCACAGACAGGACAGACTCGGCACCCTTGACTCTGAAACTGGCGAAGATATACTCCCCACAGCAGTCTCTAGTTCTAATTATTTTTAAGCATGTTAGTTCTTGGTGGTAGTAAAGAGCAGTACCACCACCTCTTTGCGTTTGACGACAGTTGTGAATTGCCGAGTAGTTAGGCATGTTAAAGAGTTGAGTAGTATCCTCTTTCAACCACGTTTCAGTAAGTATAATAAAAGAGAATTTGTTGTCAATAGTTTCAATCAAGGCACTAACATCATCGAAGTGTTTACCTAGGGATCTAACATTCAAGTTGATTACAGAGATATTGTGATAATCTGTTAATACATTGTTTACATCATGTGCTGTAAAATATCTGCAATTTTGATCATTGAAGTGATGATTGTCATAGATAGTGGATAAGAGGTTTAGTTCTGGGTCTATACTTGTCTGCATAAAAAGGCTGATTGCAGGAAAACAAGGCAAGAATGGCAAATTACAAAATAGAAAACAAAGAAAAAAGTAGAATAAAAATTCTAAAGTAATATAAACTTAATGATAATTTTAAGTAAAAAGAAAAAAAACTTAATGGGAACTAGGAATGTAAAAAATTAGCTAGAATAATTAATAACAATAGATGACCAAAAAAGTAAAGAAGCAATTATGAAATCAATAAAATGAAAAGCTTTTTTTTTTTTTTTTTTTGAGATATATACAAGAGTTGTTACATTCTTGTACAGCCACTAGTACGCGTAGCGTTTCGGGCAAGTCCTTAATCCTATGGTCCCTGGAATACGATCCCCTGCCGCGAAGAATCGTTTTTTCATCCAAGTACACATTTTACTGTTGCGTTAAACAGAGGCTACAGTTAAGGAATTGCGCCCAGTAAATCCTCCCCGGCCAGGATACGAACCCATGACATAGCGCTCGCGGAACGCCAGGAGAGTGTCTTACCACTACACCACGGAGCTTGCTTACTATACTATTATAAGTACACTATAGTTGAATACTAATGTTACACTAAAACAAACTGAGGTAGTTTAAATAGAGATACACTCAGGAACACTGGATAATGAAGTTAATACTAGAGGACACCGGCAAAGCCAGTGTACTATGGAACATGGGGAGTAAAAAAAGAAAGACAATAATAAAGATGACAATATTATTATTATTTTTTTTTAAATAAAGTTAAAACCTTTTGAAAGGAAAGGCAGAGCTAAAGTACACAAAGGTAGTTAAATGAGATTATAATTTGAATTCAGGCTATACAGCAGACATCCCACAGTCACTGAGGAAAGAATTAAGGTGAGCTTTATTGAATAGGTTTTTCCAGTGTCAGTCACTGTCAGTAACTAGGCACCCCACAAGGAGGAGTACTTAGTCCTACCTTGTTTAATGCTCTAATTAATGCTTTACTAAAATCAATCCCAATTAGTCCGGCAAACATCACTATCAGCTATGCAGATGACATCCTTGTGCATACTAAAACCCACCGCGAAATGCAAACAGTCTTAAATTGTATACATACAGCTTGTGAGAGCCTTGGTCTTGTAATCAACGCTGCTAAAACTAAGGTATTTAACAGACAAATTGGCAACCGCAAAAGTGGACCACGAAAACTTAAGATAGATAACATACCAATAGACTATGTCTCTTCTTTCAAATACCTTGGTGTCTCTGTCCCTTGTACCTCAACTGCAGTCAATAAGTTACATCAACAATGTAGAGACAGACTCAAGGCTCTCAGAACTGTAGTGGGGTACAGCCCGAAATATGGTGTTAATATTAGAATAGCAAGAATGATGTATTTAGCGTATATAAGGTCTCTGATAGACTATCATGCACCAGCTTTGGTCCTGCAAAATGGCAAAAGTATTGATAGACTGGAAAAAATGCAAAATGAAGCACTCAGAATTATACTTGGCTGTCCTATAACTACCAAAATTCTCAACATGCGGAAAGAATTAAATATACTTAGCATTAGAGATAGAATATTTGAAATTAATCTTATGATGGGACTAAAGCTGCTGCGTGATAACAAAAACAACATTGTGTCAGTTGCACTGTTAGAACACATACGAAATGGAACTAGCGAGTCTAAATGGATTCAAAGAACTGCCACTCATATTAAAATGATGGGACTGCACGATGTATATACAGATGAAAGAGTACAGCACTTCCTTCCACCCTGGCAGATAGTACCTTTTGACATCCTGACCCCTGCATACCCCCCCAGTAGAAACTAATCACAAGCAACCCTCATGCTCAGCTTGCTGCTAAATTAAGCACCATAGAACACATTCACAATATACAAGCTGAAAACAACATTGCACAGACCATATACACTGACGGATCACTCAATACAGCTACAGGGAGGGCAGGAAGTGCTGTTATTGCTCATCAGCCCGATGGCAGCACAATTCAAAGAAATATCCGAATTAGTAACTGGGCGTCCACAATGCAAGCCGAGTTGGTAGCGATACTGGTAGCACTCGAAATTATTGACAACACTGAAGTAGACAGCTTAATTATTTCTGACTCCCTTTCCTCACTACGAGCAATAAACAGTTTGCAATCAAGTAATAACGTGCTTGTCTTGGGAGCTAGACGTAGATATATAAGAATACTTAGCAAGAGGGTAAATATAAAAATGTTGTGGATTCCTTCTCACATTGGCATGCAGGAACATGACAAAGTTGACGCCCTTGCTAAGGCTGCAGTAAATAAAGACAGTATTGAACGGAATCTTGAGTTATCAAATAGGTCCCTTAAAAGTGTCATTAGACGAGAACTGGATGGATTTGAAGAAAGTAGAACAGTGCAAACTGGAACTAGCAGGTCCATTGTTCAACACAATGAAATGTGTGAAGTAAAACATGTGTATGGGGCAAGTAACAAGGTCAGTAGACTAACAGATGTTGTCACAGCTCGTATAAGACTTGGCTACAAGTATCTCTGGCAGTTCGGCTTGTATAGGGATCAAGATGAAGTAAAGTGTAAAGTGTGTGGACGAAGACAGGGACACACACTCGAACACTATATCATGGATTGTAGTAAAATTGAGCCATTTAGAGATAAATCTAAGCTCACTCTGTATGATATGGCAACCTATCTTATTACCATGGATAAATTACCTGAAATCCTTGCACTGTATCCATATTTTGCTTCCAGTAGATGAACGGCATATGAGATTAAGAAACAAGTAGTGTATTGTGAGGACTAATAATAAACAGAAGCTCCCCTATGACTCTGTAATATCCCCATTGGCCAAACTATTATGTATTAGCGATAAGACCTGCCATTAATGTATGATGACTTACTGTAAATATATAGCTCTTGTAATAACACTTTCTCTGTAACTAGCTGACATTGTAACTATAAGGTGTGAAGGATAGAAGAAATTGTTTATGTAATAATCTAACATGAGGTCTGATAAAGACCTTTTGTGCCCTCTGTAATGCTTTTGCGCTACCGCTCGCAGGATGAGTATGGGGTGCACAATAAACTAGCCGCCTTCGGCGGCAACAATCAATCATATCAGTTGACTTTGTAAATGCGCCCAAGAAAGATAGTGTGCACTCTACATTATTAAAACAGTTAACACTGAAAAGCATCACTGAAAGTACTCAGAGTATGGGTAACGATGTGTATCAGTTTTTTTTTTTTTTTTTTTTTTTTTTTTTTTTTTTTTTTTTTTCTACCACAGACGTGGCCACACATTTACAATGCTAACCAGCATATATACATTTTCTTCTGTCCTCCATGGACAGGGTTAGAGAAGTGTTAAACATATAGTTCAAGGGTTTATTGAACACTCAACCACAGAAGGTGATTCGGTGCTTTTAAAATGCTAAGCTAACCTACATACGTAAATACATAGATACACAGATTTACGCATGCCCTACATAAAGTGTTAGATGTGTCTTTTACATAGTGTCATTAATGTACATTCACAAAGGTGAAATGTAATTCTGATCAGCTTCCATATATACTTTATACCCATACATATACATACACACACACACACATATACATACATATATACACACACATGCATTCACATACATCTGTCTCATTTACTCTGACACGGTGAGATAGCTGATAAAGAAACTAGTGTGCAATTAAGCACTTAATCACTGAAGGTGATGAAGGTGCTTTTACCGGATGTGCATGTAATATATTTGAACAATCTTCTCTCGTACATACAGCAATGAAGAGCGTCAATGACTGGGCAAGTACAACTCAAACCCAACTTGCAGGCATATACCTTGCCACTGAATTTTTAAAAGACAAAGGCAGTGGACTTATATACTGTGACTCGCAGAGTGCACTCCTGGCATTGAACGCACATAGTAGTAACACCCAGAAAATAGTCAGTGATATTCGAATGAATGATTTAGCTGCTAAAGAAAACAGATTTGAA
Source organism: Procambarus clarkii (assembly GCF_040958095.1). Lineage (NCBI taxonomy): Eukaryota > Metazoa > Arthropoda > Malacostraca > Decapoda > Cambaridae > Procambarus > Procambarus clarkii. The sequence goes on from NC_091189.1 coordinate 27,021,383, forward strand.
ATTAAATTCCTATGGATACCATCACATGTTGGCATCTCAAGGCATGACACTGTTGATATGCTTGCAAAGACAGCCTGTCGAAAACCAGTGGTAGAAATTGATATGGGTGTTTCATTAGCAGTGACAAAGAGAATACTTAAACAAATATCTAATGAAGATCTCACCGACCTGACAAATTCACAAAGACCTGAAAGTTGTAGCATTAAATATTATGATAGATATCGTGAGGAGACATTCACATATGGGACCAATAGAACAAGAACCCGGCAATGTGATGTTATAGTGGCCAGAATACGCCTGGGATATAGACGTATCTGGCAGCTTTCTCAAAACTCAAATGTCGAGTACACAATGTGTCAACTTTGTGAAAGAGGAAACATGCACTCTCTTGAACATTATGTAGAATGTCCCATACTGACTGACTTTCGCCCTCCTGGGCTAAGGTATGCTGAACTCTGTAGTTACTATATGAGTACTGGAACACTTGATGATATATTGGGCTTGTACCCAAGATTGACCATGTAATATATCAATCATACAATGTATATATATGATGTAACTATATAACCTGAGCTTGTAAAAACACCTTCATCAGAATTACATTTTAACTTTGTAAATGCACATTAATGACACTATGTAAAGAACAAATTGACCACTTTATGTGGTCGGACGTAACTCTGTGTATCTATGTATTTATTTCTGTAGATTAGATTAGCATTTTAAAAGCACTGCAATCACTTTCTGTGGTTGATTGTTCAATAAATCCCTGAACTATATGTTTAACAGAACAGATCTCTCACCCTGTCCATGGACGACAGAAAAAAATGTATATATGCTGGTTAGCATTGTAAATGCGTGGCCACATCTGTGGTAGAAAAAAACCCTGATGGTCCTGTTCACCTAGCAGTAAATAGGTACTCAGGGTGTTAGACAGCTGCTACGGGCTGCTTCCTAGGGGGGGGGGGGGGGAATAATAATAATCAGTTGATTGATTGACAGTTGAGAGGCAGGCCCAAAGAGCCAGAGTTCAACCCCGCAAGCACAACTAGGTGAGTACACACTCACAAACTAACAAAAGAGTGTATACTTGAAAGAATTCTTGAAGCTTGAAAGAATAATTAGGCTGAGATTTGTTGCACACCTGGAGAACATTAGGTTTGTAAATAAACATCAACATGGGTTCTGGAAAGGGAGATCATGCCTAACAAACCTTTTGGAATTCTATGATTAAATAACGAGGATAAGGCAGGACAGAGATGGATGGGTAGACTGCATATTTCTGGACTGTCAAAAAGCCTTTGATGCAGTTCCGCACATGAGACTGCTTTTCAAACATGAGAGGCAGGTGGGAGTAAGCGGAAAGGCCCTAGCATGGGTAAGGAACTACTTAACAGGAAAGGGCCAGAGAGTAACGGTAAGGGGCGAGAAGTCGGACTGGCGAACAGTAACGAGTGGAGTACCTCAAGGATCGGTGCTGGGACCAATTCTATTTATAATATACGGGAATGACATGTTTACAGGAGTAGAGTAGAGTACATGTCGATACTCGCGGATGACGCAAAATTAATGAGAAGAGTTGTGACAGATGAGGATTGTAGGATCCTCCAAGAGGACTTGAACAGGTGGCAGAGATGGTCAGAGAAATGGCTACTGGAGTTTAACACGAGCAAATGTAAAGTTATGGAAATTGGATCAGGAGATAGGAGTCCAAAGGGGCAGTACACAATGATGGGGAACTGTGTACCTGTGACGATTCGAGAAAGAGACCTGGGAGTGGACGTAACACCTAATCTAACTCCTGAGGCACATATAAATAAGATATCGACAGCAGCATACTCTACACTGGCAAAAGTTAGAACAGCATTCAGAAACCTAAGTGAGGAGGCTTTTAGGGCACTTTACACTGCCTATGTGAGACCAGTCTTAGATTATGCCGTGCCATCATGGAGTCCCCACCTGAAGAAACACATAAGGAAACTGGAAAAGATTCAGAAGTTTGCAACAAGACTCGTCCCAGCGTTACGAGGGATGGGGTATGAAGAACGCCTGAAGGAACTGAACCTTACGGCGTTAGAAAAAAGAAGGGAGAGGGGATGATATAATAGGAACTTATGAAATACTCAGGGGAATTGACAGAGTGGAAATAGACGAAATGTTCACACGGAATAGTAACAGAACGAGGGGACATGGGTGGAAGCTGGAAACCACTGGAAACTCAGATGAGTCACAGAGGTGTTAGGAAGTTTTCTTTTAGCGTGAGAGTAGTGGGAAAATGGAATGCACTTAAGGAGCAGATTGTGGAAGCAAACTCTATTCATAATTTTAAAACTAGACATGATAGGGAAATGGGACCGGAGTCATTGCTATAAACAACCGTTGCTAGAAAGGTGGGATCCATGAGTAAAATGCTCGATCCTGCAGGCACAAATAGGTGAGTACACACAAAATTGTGTGTGTATGCTGCATTTATAGAACTGTGGTTCGAACAGAGGACGTGAGCGAAGCACTTTTACCAGAAGTGTTCGGAGATCATCAGCTGTGAGTCGTGTGTAAACCACTTTTCATTTATAAACAGGGGGTTTGGCGGCTGGATTAATGAGCTTAGATCTTTGTATGTGAGGAAGGGCTGACCGCTGGATGGAATGGATTTGGTCTGAGGACGGGTTACTCCAAGACGCCCTGTATAATCTTCCATAATAAGGACACATACGTTCTTACTATAACAAACTCCAAAATAGCACCTGCTTATCAGTTTACAACCAAAATGTTAGATCACTTGGTAAACATTTTGACGATATAAATGCATTACTCAGAGCACTAGGTACTAACTTATCGTTCATTATTTTAACAGAAACTTGGCTAAATATAGACTATACCCAACTCTACAACTTAGCTGGTTATAAAGCCATTCATAACTGTAGGCCTAATAAAAAAGGTGGTGGCACAGCTATATATTACCGTGATACATTTATCTGCAACAGTGTCATTAGTGATAGAGATGACTACTGTGAATATACTTTTGCTCAGTTTACAATGAAATCCCTAAAATCCTCCTTGACTATTGGAGCCATCTATAGATTTCCCAATACTAACATAGCTTCTTTCTCAGACAACCTAAGGAATCTTATTATAAACAACAATCTCAACAAAAACCACATCATTCTGGGAGGAGACTTCAATATTGACCTGGGTCATCAAAATTGCTCTCAAGTTGACTATTTCCTTAATGTGAGATTTTCTCTACGCCTACCTCCCTTAGGAGGTGGACTACAAGTTTAAAGGCTGCTCACGGCAGTTAAGCATGAGTCCAATAGAAAAAGGAAAAGCGGGAGCAAACCGCCAGGCCTCCACCACTAGGGGTGAAAACCTGTCCACAATAGGCCGCTGGCTCCTCCTAGTTAAACAGGACGTTAAAACTAATAAAGGGTAACCGACGGGTTCTCACAATCAAATATTTATATTTGATGTGGCGCTATGAATTGGAATTCGAATTCCCAAGAACAGCCGCCTTATCAAGATCACATCAACATTTAATAATAATATGCAGAAATATGGTGGAACAATATGGTTGAAGGGTTGACATCAAAGACCGTTTTCTATAACATAACAATTTATTAATAACAAGAGACTAACTACTACATTACCGAGTTTACGTTACGTTAATGTCCATCCAGTGGCACGATAACAAACAGCTAAATAGCAACCCTTGCTGTGAGGCTGCATACTGAACTAACCTGAACACAGGTGTGCCCACTGATGACGCAATATTGCAAATCAAAGAAAAATATCACAGACTAAGTTACACCACAGCGAATGGTTACGTTATTATCCATCAAGTGGCATTTGCAACACAGCTATTCAACAGCCCCTCGAGAAGTGACAGCAGGCTCCATCTTGCTGACACTTCGGGCTGACAACATGAACTAACTGAACAAATGAAGGATATCCACTGAAGACACAAGCATGCAATCAATAGTGTCTCGGTTTCCCTGACAGCTACTATAATCACAAGCTTAGGGGTCCTCCCGCCCCCCAGGAGAGACCCACGTAACTAGGCGGGTAGTCCAACAGTGACCCCCCCCCCCCATCACAACCCAGTGTGAACACTCTTTGCAACTCCCTACAAGAAGTTGCACTGTTGTAAACAGTAACAAAGACAGGCAAGGCGAGATTCTGGGACACAGCTCCACAAATCCCTAGATGACTCTACTCTCGTCACCAGACGACAACCAAAAGAAATTGCCTTAAGTGATTAATTACGTTAATTGACTGATCGCAGCAGTCAGCAACAAAGTACTACGGTAATCACAAACAATTGTCTCACACTAGACAACATCATGATGATACTCTACGTTAATCTTTAACACTTGTCTCTCTTGTTAACAATAACTCAAACATATATTACATCACACTTGACTCCTAGCAAGTATTCAGTGAGTAATTCTTAATTAAGGTCAAACGGACCACTAATTACATCCCCTTGAGTTACGTTAACTAAGCCTACCCTAACTTGGTAGCTTCTCAACAGTCTGTGTCAAAAAAATTACTAGTGAGTGATAATTCCCTAATTAACTCCGAGCAATTAATTAACTGTCACCAGGACCGATAATTAATCATCCATAAATACGTCTCACTCCGCACTGCCTAAGCAGGTCTCATCAAACACAGTGAATTCACGGGAAAGGAGTTAATTACCCTAATTAACAAGGTGTGCCACTAATCCACTGTCCTCAGACAGGATATGATTAATTCAACGATTTATGCTAGCTCCATGACCTCGCTTTACCGGGTCATCGGAGCTCTCCAGATGTTAATTACTCCACTAATTAACATGAGCCACTAATTGCTATACCCCAGAAAGGTAATTAGTCTCGAGCAAATTACGTTAACACAAATACTGACAGACTCTGACAGATCCTCTCCCACTACGTGAATTCATGATGAGAAGGCTAATTACATAATTAGCTAGAGTGGTCAATTAGTTGTCACACGGACAATTAATTGCTCCCGAGACGTATCTCACTCAAGCTCAACACTGTTCTCTCTCATAACAGCCCTCACTCACTCAACAATAAGTGTGCACCCCTTATCCGGTTAATTCCCCAATTATTAACTCACTGAATCCTTAAGTCCTCATCACAACTTAAAGAAACAAAGTAACCCCAGCGTTACATAGGTCACACTACAATGGCATGCAACAACACAAATGCACTGCCCACATACGGTTGCGGCTACTGCAACTCGTTAATTACTGTGCCCACACAATAATGACACACAGTTGTGCAACACACAAGAGTATACCAATATTACTGCCCCCCCTTTTCTTGCAACTGTTGCAAAGGACTACTGTGAACACACACTTACCTCAGCAAGACAATTAACCAATCAATTGCCTGCTCTCATTAAGTACTGTGAATTCCCCTGAATAATCCTAGAGGTCCCTTAAACCCTCAACACAGTTCCTGGGGCAATAATATCGTATAAACTGATAACAATACTGCACAAACCTGCAACATAATGATGCCGTCAGCATACCCCACATGCTAATGACATCATTAGGCAATCAGTCAGCCATCACATCTACTGACTTACCACACAACACAGTACATAAAGCATGCAAATGAACACATAGAAATGGCATTCACATAATCAATGAAAATTATATCATCAGGTAAATGTATCTCTAACTACACAGACCTCAGGGGTACCCACTGACATCCCTGCAACCTGGCCTGCCTACCTCTAATGATACAATTATATACGGTACTCTATGGCATTAATCCAGTCTGAACGATTATATAGAATCGACAGGCTGGATCACTTATATGGTAAATCTCTACACTGACCGGTTACATACTCGAGTCAGTCTACACACATATATACATCATGATACTACAGTGTGGTCCCATGTACAACATCTATCTCCAGGTACCGCCCTACCAGTCACCTGGACGTGCTACAGACAGCTGTCTCTCAGCTGCTTCCCTAGCCTGCCAGGGCTATGGGACAACACAGCTTTACTGTGAATTTCCACTAATACTGAGACACTGTTACACTGGCTATTGTACTCACGTTTTTTTTTTTCTCTCCTTTCACTCATTTCCCAGGTCACTACCACTCTAGCTGTCAACACTTAGCTTGCTCCTCATGCGTCGACAAGATGTGGCCCTAGGCTGTCCCGGGAAAGTGGCCAAGTGGCCCAAGGGGGTGGCCAAGGCATGTGGCCACCGCGTGGCCCACAGCGCCCCTCCCGAGCTGAGAGGGGGGGGGGTGGTGGCCGGCGGGCGGGCAGGCGGGTGGGGTAGCCGGCGCGCGGGCAGGCGGGTGGGGGTAGCCGGGCCATGTGGCTGGGCCATGCGGCCTGGCCATGTGGCGGGTGGCCGGGGTGGCCTGGGGGTGGCCCCCGGGCATACACACGTGGTTGAGGAATCGCCCACAACTCCAGCAAACCAGAGCCTGCCTTGCTCTACACTGGGGTGACAATGGCCGGCGGCGTCACCACACTGACGCAGCCTGGCAGAATTCAAAGTCCCACAGGGGCCTGTAATCTCACCACAATTACACGAGGAGGCCCTGCCTGATTTCCGCTAATTGTCCATCACTACTAGACAGGTTATTTGAACCACCTGTTACCCCATGAGGCTCTGCCAGCTGCCTCATGGGTGTCCACTGTCTCTGAGGCTATTTTACTGGTCCTTCCGTACCTCGTTGGCCCTCAAATTTCACAAAAATTGGGCCTAGACACAACCAGGGATGGCAGGAGTGCCATCCCTGCTAGTTAACACGGTAACGTCCGCGATTAACGGGGGTGGAGGGGGAAAACTCTCCCCCTCCACCCAGACATGTCCTCGCCCACCTGCTACCCTGCTCAGACTGACGATTTCCTGGGCTAAGGAAACTCAAAATGCCCATACCTCCTCCCCTACTTTGTCTTGATGAATCAGCACGAAGCCGGCACTGTTCCCTCGTGCCGCTACCAATCACAGCCTCACTCACCCTCAAGCGTCCTGTGACGTCACAAGGAGGGGGAGGCCTAAAGACAAGGCGCAATGTCTCACATGTTGGGGGGGGGGGGGCATCGTTCACCCCACTCTCCCCCCACCTCTAACGGTTTTAGTCAAGTATCCTCTCATACCACTTCACTCTCACCTCATCCTATTTCACAGAAACAGCAAAATCTCTGTAATTCTCTCTACTGAGCAATCACAGACCTCTAACCAGTCCCAACCGACAGTCCTTAACATAAGCGTTCATTCAACACCCCACAAGTATATGTTAGTTTGAAAGCTTCAGTTTCTACGAGTCCCTAGAGCGACTAGCCTAATCTAGAAACTAGGAAAGCTAGCTGAGGGAATCTAGATTCCCTCACACTTAACAGCATGAACTCCTGTATGCTAATCTCCACAATCACCAAACCCACCCGAGTCACTCAAACATCAGTCACTACCTTGGACCACATATGGACAAACATAACAGCTCCCCTTGTATCTGGTATAATCTACGACAGAACCTGGTATAATCTACGACCACTATCCTACCTTTCTCATAGCGAACATGGACATAACACCACCAAAAAGCAAGAAACTTTCATTTAGGCTACACAGTGAATCAGCTTTAGGCAAACGCTAAACTATAATGCCAATCCTGATCTCAAAAGCTTCATAGAAGGTTGTATCAGAACCCATGAGCATCACACCAGAAATAAATACAGTTTTGATATTCCTAGAGTACGACTTAATCAAACTAGAAATGCTCTACAAATCAAGGGGCCCAGAATGTGGAATGACCTTCCCAACCATGTTAAAGACTGTACCTCTCTCAACCAGTTTAAGTTAAAAGCGAAGCTATACCTAATAAATTCCCTGTAACTTACCTTACCCTTCTATTGTCAACCAATGTCTGTTTTTTCTTTAAAGAGCGCTGTTTGTCGACATAATTGTATTTGTGCTGCTTTTTCATCTATGTTTTCATTTCTTGTTTTCATTCTACTCATTATGCTCAATTAGTATTAAGCTTGTCATTTAAGTTTATCATGCCCGAAACGCTTTGCGTAATAGTGGCTTTAGGCATTGTATGTACTAGCTATACCTATAAGTTAAACAATCCTTGTAAATATTTATTGTATGTATGTACCTTACCTAAATAAAATTGTATTGTATTGTATTGTAATCTTACAAATGCACTTCACAATATTAACTGGGATTCTGAATTCAATAATACCCAGGATATAAATTCATTAGCTAACCTCTTCCTCTCCAAAACTCTAAGCCTCTACAACCTTCATTGTCACCTTCTTACCAAACAAGTAACTGACAAAAGATTAAACAATCCATGGCTCACAAGTGGCATTCTCAACTCAATCAACAAGAAACATGAATATGAAAAGAAACTTAGGATTGGCCTAGTTTCAAAGGAAGTAGCTAAAAGGTACTCATCAATGCTTACCAATATCATAAGAAAACCAAAACTTTCATATTATGTGAATAGATTCAATGAAGCAAAAGGCAACATGAAAAGCACTTGGAAAACAATCTCTAGTATCCTAGGAACTAAACAACACTCACATAACCAAATAAAACTCTACAAGGATGGGGATATACCGTCAACTGATTTAGAAATGGCAAATGAATTTAATAGTTTCTTTTCATCGGTTGGTGCTAATCTTGCCAGTAAAATCCCACAGACTCAGACACATATTAACACATATCTCTCAGCCAGCTACCCAAACTCTCTTCTCCTTTCACCAATCAGCCCGGCAGATGTTGTGTCCATCATACACTCTCTAAAAACCAAGGCAGGGAACACCAGTGAAATTCCGTCCATTGTGTACAAGAGAGCCTCCCATGCCCTTGCCCCACCCATAGCACTACTGTTCAACAAATCTATAGTGTCACACCTTCCCTGATATCCTCAAAAAAGCAAGAGTAACGCCAGTCCATAAAGGAGGCAATCCGGCGGACATAAACAATTATAGACCAATATCAAATCTACCCATTCTATCAAAAATATTTGAAAAAATTATTTACAAACAGCTCTATTCCTACCTCGTTAAATTCGACATACTCAGCCCCTGCCAGTTTGGCTTTCGGTCCCAAAAGAGCACCAATGATGCAATCATTAGTCTCCTTGACGTAATCTACTCAGCCCTTGACAAAAATGAGTTTCCAATTGGACTCTTCATTGACCTAAGAAAAGCCTTTGATAATGTTAATCACAACTACCTCTTACTTAAACTCCAGTATTATGGAATCCGAGACCTTGCCCTTGACTACATCCGATCCTATCTTAGTGACAGACACCAATGTGTAACCATCAATGATACAACTTCTTCCACTCTACCAATTACCGTTGGAGTGCCACAGGACAGATACCTTAGGACCTCTTCTATTTCTTATATATATAAATGATCTGCCTAATGTCTCTAATATTCTTAAACCTATATTGTTTGCTGACGATACTACCCTTATCTATTCAGACCCCAACCCACATACACTAAATAATATTGTGAATAATGAATTAAAAAAAAGTCCCATATGGATGTCAACGAACAAACTAACATTAAACATCGAAAAGACTTACTACATCTTATTTGGAAGCAAATCATCAAATGCAATTCAGCTACAGATAGACAACATTAACATCAGTAATAAAAATGATGGAAAGTTTCTTGGCCTATTCCTAGACAAGAGACTCAACTTCAGCACCCACATTCAACACATAACTAAGAAAGTCTCTAAGACAGTTGGTATACTCTCTAAAATAAGATATTATGTTCCTAACTCTGCTCTCCTCTCACTATATTATGCACTAATCTACCCCTATCTTAATTATGGTATCTGTGCATGGGGGTCTACCACTGCAAACCACCTTAAGCCCATCATCACCCAGCAAAAATCTGCTATCAGAATAATAACTAACTCTGCTTTCAGACAACACTCAGCTTCCTTGTTTAAATCCCTTAACTTGCTAAATATTAACTCCCTCCACACATTCTCTTGTGTCAACTACATTTACAAAACCCTGTTCTTAAATGCAAACCATGCTCTGAAACTCTCCCTGGACAGATGTAAAGGACCCATTATCACCACATCAGAAATAAATATCTCTTTGATATCCCCAGGGTCAAACTTAATCTGTGTAAACACTCTATGCAAATTAAGGGACCTAGTCTATGGAACTCACTCCCTAGTGAATTGAAAAGCTGTCAAACTTTTGCCTCATTTAAAAATAAAAACAAAAAGTACCTAATTTCATCTTCGTAGTTTCCTACACTGAGCTTTAAATTTGCTCTGTATCTAGTGTCACCCAATCTCCCAACCTTTATGTACTTAACCCAAACAACCTTATCATTGTGTTCATTGCTGTCTTCTTTTATGTGCTAGTCATATACTGTATTGTGCCTACCAATTTTTGTCAACTACCATTCAAGCTGTCATTGCAATCAATCTGAGCTACCTATGTGCTTAATATACCTAAAATTTTCTCTCATCTTTTTTTTTCTTGTCTTGTAATTGTTATCATTTTTTAGAAATTTTGCAAGTATTTACCTACTTAAATTTTCTTAGATTAAGGACCTGCCCGAAACGCAGCGCGTACTAGTACTAGGCTTTACAAGATTGTAATTACCATATTATGTATCCTCACAATCCCAATGTACCTTCTTGTATATATATAAATAAATAAATAAATAAATAAATAAATATGTATAAGATTAACTCGCCACAGATCCTTTACTGCTACAATCCACTCAGTAAAACATCTAAACTACTGGGATCGACTAAAGAGCCTAAATCTGTATTCTCTTGAGCGCAGGCGGGAGAAATACATAATAATTTACACGAGGAAAATATTAGAGGGGCTGGTCCCAAACCTGCACACAGAAATAACATCACATGAGACCAGAAGGCATGGCAGGATGTGCAGAATACCCCCGTTGAAGAGCAGAAATGCAACAGGTACTCTGAGAGAGAACTCTATCAACATCAGAGGCCCGAGACTGTTCAACACGCTTCCAGTACACATAAGGGGCATTACTGGCCGACTCCTCACAGTGTTCAAGAGAGAACTGGATAAGCACCTCCAAAGGATACCTGATCAACCTGGTAACCTGGTTGATCAGGTATCCTTTGGAGGTGATTGTGATTCGTACGTCAGACTCCGAGCAGCCGCGTCCAACAGCCTGGTTGACCAGTCCAGCAACCAGTGTGGAGCGCATCTAAGTAACTAGGCCTCCACTCTTCAAACAGAATTGGTTGCCATAATCCTTGCACTCGAGCGCGTACATGAATCCAAAGTTGACACGCTAATTGTAAGTGACTCCTTGTCATCCTTGACTGCCCTTAGCTCCTCAAGGCATAACTGTGACGTGCTTATCTCTGAAGCTAGACACAGATATAATGAAATAATCAATGATGGAGTCAGAGTTTGTCTCCTGTGGATTCCTTCCCATATTGGTCTCTGAATGCATGATAGAACTGATGAGTTGGCCAAGACTTTTGCTCGTAAAGAGGGAATTGATTACCATCTTGAACTGCCTTTGAGCAGCCTGAGGGCAGTAATATCCCAGTCAACTAAATCTCGTAGACTTGAGGCAAAGTGAAATTCACACCAGTTACTCCATCTATCATCATTCTATTATTCAGGAAGTACCGCACGTCTATGGGTCATCCAATAATGTTAGCAGACTTCTAGATGTTACCACTGCTAGGCTTAGGCTCGGCTACAAGTACCTCTGGGAGTTTGTAACATCTGCTGATGTAGATTTGACTAAATGTAAACTCTGTCAGCAGAACTATTCGCATACTTTGCGTCATTATATAATGGAACGTGAAAAATCGCGGAATTTAGAGATAACACCATCAATAGTGTCCAAGAAATGTGTAAGTACTTCATTCATAATGATGTGCTGCCCGAAATCTTAGCGAAGTATCCAAAATTTGCTTATTGTAGGTAATGCATGCACATGACTGTAAAGCTGCCGCCCAGTTGGGTGGGTGTGGAGCACATGACTGTAAAGCTGCCGCCCAGTTGGGTGGGTGTGGAGCACATGACTGTAAAGCTGCCGCCCAGTTGGGTGGGTGTGGAGCACATAACTGTAAAGCTGCCGCCCAGTTGGGTGGGTGTGGAGCACATGACTGTAAAGCTGCCGCCCAGTTGGGTGGGTGTGGAGCACATGACTGTAAAGCTGCCGCCCAGTTGGGTGGGTGTGGAGCACATGACTGTAAAACTGCCACCCAGTTGGGTGGGTGTGGAGCACATGACTGTAAAGCTGCCGCCCAGTTGAGTGGGTGTGGAGCACATGACTGTAAAGCTGCCGCCCAGTTGGGTGGGTGTGGAGCACATGACTGTAAAACTGCCGCCCAGTTGGGTGGGTGTGCAGCAAGACTAGTAACTGTGTGACTCACCATAGATGTAAAGTGCCTTGTATAGTGACTGTTGTGAGCCTCTTGTTGATCACTTATGACACAAAAGATTATTGATGTGTGTGTTTGTGTAGGTGATTAAATATGTCGAATTTTACGAGGTAGAAGTAGAGCTGTTTGTAAATAATTTTTTCAAATATTTTTGATACAATGGGTAGGTTTGATATTGGTTTATAATTGTTTATGTCTGCCGGATTACCTCCTTTATGAACTGGCGTTACTATTGCGTTTTTAAGAATATTAAGGAAGGTATTACATTCTAGAGATTTGTTGAACAGCAGAGTTATGGGTGGCGCAAGGGCATGGGAGACACTTGTGTATACCATAGATGGTATTTCACTAATGTTCCCAGTTTTGGTTTATAGTGAGTGTATGATGGACACAACATCTGTCGGGCTGTCGGGAAAGAGAAGAGAGTTTGGGTAGCTGCCTGAGAGATATGTGTTAACATGTGTCTGAGTCTGTGGGATTTTTCTGGCAAGGTTAGCACCAACCGATGAAAAGAAGCTATTGATTTATTTATTTTTATTTATCTATATATATACAGGAAGGTACATTGGGATTGTGAGGATACATAGTATAGTAATTACATTCTTGTAAAGCCACTAGTACGCGCAGCGTTTCGGGCAGGTCCTTAATCTAAGAAACTTATAAGTATGTAAATACTAGCAAAATTTATAAAAATGATAACAGTTACATAGCATGAAAAAATTAAAAGATGAGAGAAAAATTGTAGGTATATTAAAGCACATAGGTAGCTCAGAATGATTACAATGACAGCTTGAATGGTAGTTTAACAAAAATTAGTAGGCACAATACACCATATGGCTAGCACATAAAAGACAGCAATGAACACAATGATAAAGTTGTTTGGGTTAAGTACATAAAGGTTGGGAGATTGGATAACACTAGATACAGAGCAAATTTAAAGCTCAGTGTAGGAAACTACGAAGATGAAATTAGGTACTTTTTGTTTTTGTTTTTAAATGAGGCAAAAGTTTGACAGCTTTTCAATTCACTAGGGAGTGAGTTCCATAGACTGGGTCCCTTAATTTGCATAGTGTTTACACAGATTAAGTTTGACTCTGGGGATATCAAAGAGATATTTATTTCTGATGTGGTGATAATGGGTCCTATTACATCTGTCCAGGGAGAGTTTCAGAGCATGGTTTGCATTCAAGAACAGGGTTTTGTAAAGTAGTTGACACAAGCGAATTTGTGGAGTGAGATTATGTTTAGCATGTTTAGGGAGTTAAACAAGGGGGGCTGAGTGTTGTCTGAAAGCAGAGTTTGTTATTATTCTGATAGCAGATTTTTGCTGGGTGATGATGGGCTTAAGGTGGTTTGCAGTGGTAGACCCCCATGCACAGATACCATAATTAAGATCGGGGTAGATTAGTGCATAATATAGTGAGAGGAAAGCAGAGTTAGGAACATAATATCTTATTTTAGAGAGTATACCAACTGTCTTAGAGACTTTCTTAGTTATGTGTTGAATGTGGGTGCTGAAGTTGAGTCTCTTGTCTAGGAATAGGCTAAGAAACTTTTCATCATTTTTATTACTGATGTTAATGTTGTCTGTCTAGCTGTAGCTGAATTGCATTCGATGATTTGCTTCCAAATAAGATGTAGTAAGTCTTTTCTATGTTTAGTGTTAGTTTGTTAGTTGACATCCATAAGTGAACTTTTTTTAATTCATTATTCACAACATTATTTAGTGTATGTGGGTTGGGGTCTGAATAGATGAGGGTACTATTAAACTCAGTTGTTGTCTCAAAATCAGTTGCAGGAGTATAACCATCCTTTGAGAGTTTTATCTGGTTATGTGAATGCTGTTTAGTTCCTATAGGATGTTAGAGATGACTTTCCATGTTGCCTTTTGCTTCTTTGAATAAGCAAATACCCAGAAATAATCCTCATCACTATAGGACTTCGTCCCATCCCATCCTATGATGTAGGAAAGCCTACATCATCTCACCGTGAGCAATCTAGTGCTTTTTTTTCCCACCTCACCTTGCCCGAAACGCTATGCGTACTAGTGGCTTTAGGTATTGTATGTACTACTGCTATCTTTAAATCAAACAGAATGTTTGTACTGTAACACTGCAACTATGTATGTACTGTTCCTAAATAAATTATTATTATTATTATTATTATTATTATTATTATTATTATTATTATTATTATTATTATTATTATAGTAAAATCAACGTAACATTGTTTATTAAAAATAAATTCAGCCTTACAAAGTAAAACACTGCCAATGCAGAAATAAGTGCGAGAAAGGGGCGGAGGAACTCCCTTATCCCCCATCACCAAAATAGTGTTTACATCCAAAATTTACATTTAAATTTTGGTCCTTGTGGGACCCGTGGGACTTGTGGGTGTCGTGCTTGGCCCACTGTTCTAATAGCCATATGAAATGTTATCATAATGCCTGACGTATAATTGTTGTCGTGGCTTTAAGATTCGAATTTAAGAGATATTAAAATATTTCGAATAGCCATGTTGAATTTACAAGTGTAACCACCAACAAGAATAACTTCTTACTTGATAAACATAACTGTAAACGTAGAAGAGTAAAGTATGGTGATGTAAAGAGGAAATATATGATGGTGAGTTTGAACCGGCCGCCCCTGAGTCTTGAGGCTTCTGGGTAGCATTCCCTACCACGTTCCAATAATATTTAATATGGCAAGGAAATTAAGTGGGATCACTTTTGTTACATCTATGGCTCAAAAATCGTCGATAAACAAAATTCTATGGCACTTTTGAGTGTGTGATATGGTGTAATTACTAGCTAGAGATGCTAATGGGCCGAAATGGTGAGGTATTGAAAATGTAAACAAGCTTTTAAAAGACTGCAGTTTTGCTCTCGGACAGTGGGGAGGTGAGGCAAATAATGGCGAGAGCAAGAGGAGAAATAACATTTTGATTAATTTTATACATCTAGAGGCCATTATCCACCGTAAGTGTGTAGTTGGTTGAACCGTTAAGTGCGTGTCGGTGTAATGGCGGTGGTGAGAGGGAGGGGAGAGCTACCGGGGGGTAGAAATTAGCTAAACACGAGTGAAGTGGCGAGAGTAAAAATGCTGTTTGCCAGACATCACAGCTCTCATGGTGTTGGGAAATGCCGACCCAACAACCCAAGGGCTTTTTTTTCTGGGGGCAGAGGTAGTGGGCGTGGGTATTGGTATGGGGGTATGTGGGTAGCGAAGGGTGGTAGTGAGTGGTAATGGTAGCAGAGGTGAGAAGCGGCGCCACAGGCAAGTGAACTACCTCAGGAATGACATTTAAATTGGTAGCTGGCGATGGTTCACAGTTGTGATGTTAAAGGTCATAATTGTGTCAGTGAGAGAGTACCACACACTCACGAGGGGCCCTCACCTTCAGGCGGGCAAGGGAGGCATGTCATGCCTTCATAATAATTTCTGGGTTTAATGTATAACAATCTAAGCCTACGAGACTAAGTTAAACAAAAAAGTTATATTCCGTGAATGTATTTACAAAAATGTAATTAATTTGCTCTGGCAACATGAGAGCTTGGCTCGTGCAAGGGTATCTGGTGCCCTTGGTGAGCCCTTAGGCTTGCACACACCACTTTATATATATTTGTATATTTACAAAACAAAATTTCAAGATACACATTTATTTTATTTTATAAAGATTGTTGTGTGGGTTTAATTTCTTGCCAATAACACAGTTTTTTATTTTTTTTAATCTAACATTGTATGTATTACTGCTGTTTCTATTGAGGAACATTTATAACATGTTAAGCTTCATGTTATAATGTGATGATTGTTAATTAGCTGTGGTACTCTTCCTGCTGACATACCCACAGCCTCGACACATTCCTGGGCATTACTTCTCTCACAAACTTACTTTGCTTGTAGAGTTTACAAAAAGTTCATTGTTTCAGCTATTGTATTATGTATATAAAATGTCTTCTTAATTTATGTTGCTAGAAAGGCTATAATAATCTCGGAGCATCATGCCAAATGAGGAAATGATAAACCTGGAACTTCAAATGTTATGTGGAAGTCTGCATGCTTCAGCCTCTGAGCAATTGTCCGATGATCCTGTAAGGGAAATATTATCAGGTATCATTTAAGGCCTCAAATATGTTGCCTTACTAGAAGTAAAGAAATTTCAAAGCATTAATACTGTTTCCCATTGTGTATCATTTAATAGCTTTACTGTCATATTTGGTGCAAGCCAATTGAACGCTTCACAGTGGGGTATCAAAGCTTAAATTCCACCAATATGTTGTACCAGTCAAAGACTTGTTGCTTCCAGCCAATTCAGGCAATATCATTAACAACAACATTTAAACAGTTGACTATGCAAGGATGACCTCACTTCATGCAGGCCAGCTTTTGATCCTTGGTGGCCCAAGTGAATGGGCACCGTTCCTTTCCTCCTCTTCTAACCCTATTTCTTTTCCTCATATTTCTTCTAAGTGGTATATAGCCACACTGACTTAACACTATCATAATAATTACCTTACCTTATTCTTTGTTTACAAGTCTTTTTTCATGTTGCTTTTATCATCAGCCTTGACCATGGATGTTTTCAACATTTACAGAAATGGCAGTGAATGTTGAAAACATCTGAGGTCGAGGCTATGAAATGCATCTATGAATGTCAACATCTATTTGTGCTATTCAAGGACACAATAGATGGTTGGGCCATTGAAGGACACAACAGATGCTGGGGCCATTCAAGGACACAACAGATGCTAGGGCCATTCAAGGACACAACAGATGCTGGGGCCATTCAAGGACACAACAGATGCTGGGGCCATTCAAGGACACAACAAATGCTGTTACCATTCAAGGACACAACAGATGCTGGGGCCATTCAACGACACAACAGATGCTGGGGCCATTCAAGGACACAACAGATGCTGGGGCCATTCAAGGACACAACAAATGCTGTTACCATTCAAGGACACAACAGATGCTGGGGCCATTCAACGACACAACAGATGCTGGGGGCATTCAAGGACACAACAGATGCTGGGGCCATTCAAGGACACAACAAATGCTCATGCCATTCAAGGACACAACAGATACTGGGGCCTTTCAAGGACACAACAGATGCTGGGGCCATTGAAGGACACAACAGATGCTGGGGGCCATTCAAGGACACAACAGATGCTGGGGCCATTGAAGGAGACAACAGATGCTGGGGCCATTCAAGGACACAACAGATGCTCATGCCATTCAAGGACACAACAGATACTGGGGCCTTTCAAGGACACAACAGATGCTGGGGCCATTGAAGGACACAACAGATGCTGGGGGCCTTTCAAGGACACAACAGATGCTGGGGCCATTGAAG
Organism: Procambarus clarkii; assembly: GCF_040958095.1. Lineage (NCBI taxonomy): Eukaryota > Metazoa > Arthropoda > Malacostraca > Decapoda > Cambaridae > Procambarus > Procambarus clarkii. The sequence continues at coordinate 27,039,148 of NC_091189.1, forward strand.
GACACAACAGATGCTGGGGGCCTTTCAAGGACACAACAGATGCTGGGGCCATTGAAGGAGACAACAGATGCTGGGGCCATTCAAGGACACAACAGATGCTCGTGCCATTCAAGGACACAACAGATACTGGGGCCATTCAAGGACACAACAGATGCTGGGGGCCTTTCAAGGACACAACAGATGCTGGGGCCATTCAAGGACAACAGATGCTGGGGGCTATTCAAGAACACAACAGATGCTGGGGGCTATTCAAGGACACAACAGATGCTGGGGCCATTCGAAGACACAACAGATGCTAGGGCCATTGTAGGACACAACATGCTGGGGCCATTGTAGGACACAACATGCTGGGGCCATTGTAGGACAACAAATGCATGGGCCATTGTAGGACACAACAGATGCTGGGACCATTCAAGGACAGCAGATGCTGGGGCCATTCAAGGACACAACAGGCTCTGGGGACCATTGAAAGACACAACAGATGTCAGGGCCATTCAAGGACACAACAGATGCTGGGGTCCGTTCAAGGACACAACAGATGCTGGGGGCCATTCAAGGACACAACAGATGATGGGGCCATTCAAGGACACAATAGATACTGGGGCTATTCAAAGACACAACAGATGCTAGGGCCATTTAAGGACACAGCAGATGCTGGGGCCATTGTAGGACACAACAGATGCTGGGGCCATTGTAGGACACAACAGATGCTGGGGCCATTGTAGGACACAACAGATTCTGGGGCCATTGTAGGACACAACAGATGCTAGGACCATTCAAGGACAACAGATGCTGGGGCTATTCAAGGGCACAACAGACTGGGGACCATTGAAAAACACAACAGATGTCAGGGCCATTCAAGGATACAACAGATGCTGGGACCATTCAAGGACACAACAGATGCTGGGACCATTCAAGGACACAACAGTTGCTAAGACCATTCAAGGACACAACAGATGCTGGGGCTATTCAAAGACACAACAGATGCTGGGGCCATTTAAGGACACAACAGATGCTAGGGCCGTTCAAGGACACAACAGATGCTGGGACCATTAAAAAACAACAGATGCTGGGGCCATTCAAGGATACAACAGATGCCGGGGCCATTCAAGAACACAGCAGATGCTGGAGCCATTCAAAGACACAACAGATGCTGGGGCCATTCAAGGACACAACAGATGCTGGGGCCATTCAAGGACACAACAGATGCTGGGGACGTTCAAGGACACAACAGATGCTGGGGACATTCAAGGACACAACAGATGCTGGGGCCATTCAAGGACACAACAGATGCTGGGGACATTCAAGGACACAACAGATGCTGGGGACATTCAAGGACACAACAGATGCTGGGGACATTCAAAGACACAACAGATGCTGGGGCCATTCAAGGACACAACAGATGCTGAGGGCCATTCAAAGACACAACAGATGCTGGGGGCCATTCAAGGACACAACAGATGCTGGGACCATTCAAGGACATAACAGATGCTGGGCCATTCAAGGACATAACAGATGCTGGGGCCATTCAAGGACACATCAGATGCTGGGACCATTCAAGGACACAACAGATGCTGGGGCCATTCAAGGACACAACAGTTGCTGGGGGCCATTCAAGGACATAACAGATGCTGGGGCCATTCAAGGACACAACAGATGCTGGGGGGCCATTCAAGGACACAACAGATGCTGGGACCATTCAAGGACACAACAGATGCTGGGGGCCATTCAAGGACACAACATGCTGTGGGCCATTCAAGGACACAACAGATGCTAGGGGCCATTCAGAGACACAACAGATGCTGGGGCCATTCAAGGACACAACAGATGCTGGGGCCATTCAAAGACACAACAGATGCTGGGGCCATTCAAAGACACAACAGATGCTGGAGGCATTCAAGGACACAACAGATGCTGGGGGCCATTCAAGGACAACAGATGCTGGGGGCCATTCAAGGACATAACAGATGCTGGGGATATTCAAGGACACAACAGATGCTGCGGTCATTCAAGGACACAACAGATGCTGGGGCCATTCAAAGACACAACAGATGCTGGGGCCATTCAAGGACACAACAAATGCTCGGGATATTTAAGGACACAACAGATGCTGCGGTCATTCAAGGACACAACAGATGCTGGGGCCATTCAAGGAAACAACTGATGCTGGGACCATTGTAGGACATAACAGATGCTGGGGCCATTCAAGGACATAACAGATGCTGGGGCCATTTAAGGACACAACAGATGCTGGGGCCATTCAAGGACACAACAGATGCTAGGGCCATTCAAGGACACAACAGATGCTGGGACCATTCAAAGACACAACAGATGCTGGGGCCATTCAAAGACAACAGATGCTGGAGGCATTCAAGGACACAACAGATGCTGGGGCCATTCAAAGACACAACAGATGCTGGGGGCCATTCAAGGACACAACAGATGCTGGGGGCCATTCAAGGACACAACAGATGCTGGGGGCCATTCAAGGACACAACATATGCTGGGGGCCATTCAAGGACACGACAGATGCTGGGGCCATTCAAGGACACAACAGATGCTGGGGCCATTCAAAGACACAACAGATGCTGGAGGCATTCAAGGACACAACAGATGCTGGGGTCATTTAAAGACACAACAGATGCTGGGGGCCATTCAAGGACACAACAGATGCTGGGGCCATTCAAGGACACAACAGATGCTGGGGCCATTTAAGGACACAACAGATGCTGGGGGCCATTCAAGGACACAACAGATGCTGGGGTCATTTAAAGACACAACAGATGCTGGGGTTATTCAAGGACATAACAGATGCTGGGGCCATTCAAGGACACAACAGATGCTGGGGCCATTCAATGACACAACAGATGCTGGGGGGCCATTCAAGGACGCAACAGTTGCTGTGGGTCATTCAAGGACACAACAGATGCTGGGGCCATTGTAGGATGCAACAGATGCTGGGGCCATTGTAGGATGCAAGAGATGCTGGGGCATTGTAGGATGCAACAGATGCTGCGGCCATTGAAGGACATAACAGATTCTGGGGCCTTTCAAGGACACAACAGATGCTTGGGCCATTGAAGGTCACAACAGATGCTGGGGCCATTCAAGGACATAACAGGTGCTAGGGTCATTCTAGGACACCACAGATGCTTGTGCATGTATGTGCCTGTTCATTGAGCCTACTTCCTGGTATTCTCTCTGATGTAATTGTATTAGCTATATATATATAACTGTATTATCCATCTGCCTATTTTTCTACTAATTCCTTTTGAATGCATTTTGTGTGAAATAACACCATCTTGAGGTTATCTTGAGATGATTTCGGTTTTTTTTTTTAGTGTCCCCGCGGCCCGGTCCTCGACCAGGCCTCCACCCCCAGGAAGCAGCCCGTGACAGCTGACTAACTCCCAGGTACCTATTTACTGATAGGTAACAGGGGCATTCAGGGTGAAAGAAACTTTGCCCATTTGTTTCTGCCTCGTGCGGGAATCGAACCCGCGCCACAGAATTAAGAGTCCTGCGCGCTATCCACCAGGCTACGAGGCCCAACCAAGACCATGGTCACATTTGGTCACAATTTTTAGATTGTGTCCTTGTCTATGTCCGATATGCGGATGAGAAAAGTACTGGAGCAAACAGTACCCTGAGGGACTGAGCTCTTCACGGTTGATGGACCGGATTTTATTTTGTTGACTGTTACACGTTGGGTTCTGTTAGTCAGGAAATTGTAGATCCTTCTGCCTATTTTTCTAGTAATTCCTTTTGAACCCATTTTGTGTGCAATAACAGCATTGTTACATTTGTCGAAGGCTTTTGCAAAATCTGTGTAAATTACATCAGCTTTTTGTTTGTCTTTTATGGCATCTGATGCCATGTCATAGTGGTCCAGCAACTGTGACAGGCAAGAGTGCCCTGTTCTGAAACCATGTTGCCCAAGGTTATGGAGATGCTGAGATTCCATGTATTTTGTGATTTTACTTCTTAGCACTCTTGCAGATATTTTTATTATGTGTAATGTTAATGATATCGGTCTTTAATTTTTTGCCACTGCCTTATTTCCTCCTTTATGGAGCGGTGCTATCACTGCTGTTTTTAATATGTCAGGGATAAAGCCATTATCTAGGCTTTATCTCTAAAGAATGTGAAGGGCCTGTGATAGGTTTTTACAGTTCTTGATGAAAATAAGAGTTCCAAGAATCAGGGCCTGGTGCAGAGTGCAGAGGCATACTATCTATGGCTTCTTCAAAATCCAGTGGGGATAGGGTGACATCTGATATATGATTTGATGTTCATATCACATCCATAAAAAATTAATTTGAATTATCAATCTTTAGTGTGTTTAGTGGCTCGCTGAAGACTGTGTCATATTAATTCCCCAGTATTTCACTCATTTCTCTGTTGTCATCTGTGAAAGTTCCATCTCTGTTTCGCAGGGGCCCGATACTAGATGTAGTTTTTTATCTTGATTTTGCATAGGAGAAGAAATATTTTGGATTTATCTCTATTTCACTGATGGCCTTTTGCTCTCTTGTCTCTTAGAATTTGTATGATTCATGTATCTTTAGTTCAGTTGTTCTTGAATTAGGGTGTGACTCAAGTTGTTCCGCAATTTGTTTTCTTCGCCTATAGTGGGAACGCCGTTCCTGTTCCAGTCTGCATCTCTTCCTCTTTTTTTTTTTCTTAGGGGTATGTGGTTTGAGCTTATTTCTAGAGCTACTGAGTTTATTTTTTCCAGACACTGGTTCAGGTATGCATTTTCTAGCTGTTCTTAACACTATCGTGCGCGCCACAAGAGCGCCGCAGACTTTGACGTCATGGGATTAATGGTGCGGGCGAGCATGCGGCGACGCCTAAATATGTATACTTGTTTCATTTTTCTCACCTTAATTCTCGTGCTACGTCGTTCGTTTTGGTATCATTGTGTTCGCAATTAAATTCCCTGCAGATATATATGCATATAATGTCCAAACGCCTGGTGAGACTCCCCACAGCAAGCCTAAAATTACCCGTGAATGATCAACAATTTGCACACCACAACCTAATGTGTATACTCGTTCAGTTTGATAACATCAATTTTCATGTTACATCGCTCGTTTTGGTATCAAATTGTTCGCAATATAAAGGCGCGCATTTTAAAAATAGTCTCATAATAATAGAGTAATAATTGGAATTTTAACAAATATTTTAATTTTGGACGCTCATCAAAATTATATATATCTTTCCAGTGTTCTGACATCAGTTTTCATGTTACATCGCTCGTTTTGGTATCAAATTGTTTGCAATATAAAGGTGCGCATTTTAAAACTAGTCCCATAATAATAGCACAATAAATAGAATTTTAACATATTTTAAAATTTAAAATTTAGACCCAAAAACCTATTTATAATCTTTCAATGACATCAAGTTTCGTGTTACATCTTTCATTTTGATATCAAATTGTGCACATTCTAAAGGCGCTTCTTTTGAAACTATCCCGAGGTTGATCGGATAAAAAATGAATTTTATACAAACATTTTTGTAGTGGACGCGAGTCCTGTTTACGGCTAGGACTCAAGAGAAAAAAATTGAACGTGATCGGTGTCCAAAGCGAGCAATAGTGCTAACTGTGTCAACAAAATTATTCGCATACCCTCCGTCACTATGTGATGGAGTACGAAAAGATACGTGAATTTAGAGACAATTCTATAACCAATGTTCCAACGATGTGTAAATATTTCATTATCTGCTACCAGAAATTTTAGCCAAATATCCCCAGTTTGCTAACTGTAGGTAGTAACTAAGAGTGATTGTAACCTATCCACCGCTGCCCACTGGATGGGGGGCGGTGTGCAGGACAAACATATCAATTGTGACACTAGCTCTCCACATATGTCAGTTGCTTAATTTAGAAACTGTACTTGTGGTCGATCTCGAACCCATTGTTGATGTGACGACTTATACTGAATTTTGTAACTAGCTCATCAAGATTGTAACTTGCTTTTTTTTTTTTTGAGATATATACAAGAGTTGTTACATTCTTGTACAGCCACTATTACGCGTAGCGTTTCGGGCAGGTCCCTGGAATACGATCCCCTGCCGCGAAGAATCGAGTGCTTGACCCAAGAATTGACCCATGCTTAGCTAAATGAATTGTGGGGTTCAGTCCCTGAGCCCATTAGGTGCCTCTGTAACCCTTTCCACTACTGCCCACAAGATGGGTATGGGGTGCATAATAAATGAACTGAACTAAAACTCTTCCCAGCTTATTTCTGAGTCATAGTTTATTTGCTCCCAATTAATTTGTTTATTATTAAAGTTGAATTTGTTGAATTCTTCTCCTCTGGGATTTGTGACTGGTTGTGCAGTTCTACTTCTCATACATCTCAGAACTTTAATTAGGTTCACACACAGAGATCACAATAACGTGATGCATCAAATTAAGGCAGTGTCTGGGATGCTCCCGGACGCAGGTTCGAATCCTCGTCACGGCCCTTGTGGATTTGTTCATTTAATTAGGTTGTGATCTGAGTAACAGGTATTTGTAGTCATTATGTTCCTGATCAATTCATCATTATTAATGAAAATGCAGTCCAACGTGTTCTCTTTTCTAGTTGGTTCTACTATTTGCTGGTTTAAAGCAAATCTGTCGTACATCCATAGCAGGTCATTTGCATGTGCCTGTTCATTGAGCCTATTTTCTGGTATTCTCTCTGATATAACTGTATTAGCCAGATGCTTCCATTTCAGGTGCTGTAGGTTGAAGTCAGGATGATGTTCAGGATTGGATTTGTGAGGTTTTTACAAGCAGTGTTCTATTGTCATAGTTGGTCTTGAAACTGCTGAGGATTTGCCTCTGGTGACTTATATACAAGGACAATAACTACATTTAGGATTTCTGTTTTAATTATCAGTACTTCCACCATATCGTATGTGGTGTTTAGCAGCTCAGTACAGATGGGTGTGTCTTTGATGTACAGGCTGACCCCACCCTGTAGCCTGTGTTTCCTGCTAGGTTTAGGTTGCTTCAACACGCTAAGTTGGTTTCCCACCCGGATGCCCATGGCTAGCTTGCTTTGGTTATAGGGACCCGGACCTGGGGGTGTTAGTCGCTTCAACTTTGGTTCAGTCCAAGCTCCCTGTTCCTTCCCCCTGTTGTTCATCCTGCACCTTTCAACCCAGCTTTCGGCTCCCAGACGTCTGAGGGTTTCGAAGTTGGAGCAGGGTTTAGTTGATAATAAGACTCTGTCAGCTTCGGGGGCTACCCCCATTTGGGTTGAGGATAGAGGCATTCAAGCCAGTTCCTCCTGCTGAAGCTTTTGACTCCCACCATCAGGCCCCCCCTTCTTTCAGCCTTTCCACTGGACTCTGCCTTTTTTTTCAGGGGTAGAGGGTATGTAGGACTGCTATGCCCCAGGTCCTAACATGGGGGATCCAGAGGCTAGGGAGGAGTCAACCTGGGGGCCTTGGGCCTCCTTTGACCCCGCTTGAGTGTTAGTACCCTCTTCGTGGGACTTGTTGCTGCAGGGGGAGGGGTTTTCTTACCCCCCCTTCCCTGTGTGAATTTGATTTGAGTTCGGCTCCTCCCCAGGTTTGGTTCCTCCCCGGGTTCGGTTCCAGGCTCCCGTGGGTTTCTCGGCCCCGTCCTTCCAGAGGTTTTCTACCTCTCGTACCTCCCAGTGGGCGGTTTAGGAGGCTCTTGCTGCATATCTCCTGCAAGACCCGGATTCCGCCTCTCTTATGGATCAGTTCTTATTTAAGTTCGGTTCTTCCCCATATTGGGTGCGTTTGGAGGTTCTAGAATCTTCCTGGCTAGCAGACTGCCCTTAATTTTTGTTGGGGCATGGCATGGGTTCTGTCGTTAAGTGGCGAGAAGCATCTACCGTTCTGCAGGTTTACCTAGGGGGGTGAGTTTGAGGACCTTAATGCGTGCTTGTTCGCCCCTGTAGTTTCTCGGGATGTTGGCCTTGTGCAGCTGCACATGCAGGTTTCTACCCTTTTGGCATCCTTGGTTGCGGAGGATTTGTGCCCCCCCCCCCCCCAGTGGGTATTTGACTTCCTTCTTGCGCTTCTTTTCCCTTCTTGAGCTGTCTTCTGCCTGGCTTGAGGAGGATGTGGAGGTATTGAGTGTTGGGCCTTCATCTGGTGCGCTGTCCTCAGCGGTTCGGGCATTGGTTGCAGTGTTAAAGCTGTTTGCTCCTATCCTGAAGGAGGCGGTGTCTTTGTTCCTTGCTTTTCGCTTCGCATACTGCCAGGCTGTGCTCTCACTTTTTGCAATCCACTTGGGCCCTGCCTCTTAGGGTTTCGTTTCCGTTTTGTCCATTGCTGTTTGCAGAGGCTGCTGTCACGAAGTTTCTGCAGGTGGCTTTGTCTAGTTGTCGTCCTATGTCAGACTTGTTGGTTCTCCAGGACGGCCGTTCTCGGCCTTCTCAGAAGGACTCTCGTGCCGGGGCTCGGAGTTCTGCTGGTCGATGGTCGAGGTGGGCCATTGATGCCAGCTTCTGAGCCGATGTTGCCTTTGGAGCCGGCGTCATCTGCTCTGTGCGTTGATCACTCTGTTTGGCAGTCAGCTTCTCGTAAGGGGTGTCAGCCCTTTTGCGGTTCTCTATAAGGCATTCGCTATTCGCGGTCACGGGGCAATAAGAGTGAGGCTCACTCTGTTTGCTCGTGCTTGGTCCTACGAGTGGTCCCTTAGGTGGGTTTCCCACCTGTTTCCAGTGCCGAAACGGGACTGTGCAGATCTGCGGTTCATTCTGAACTTGTCCTGTCTGAACCCTTGGATTCCTTGCTCCTCCTTTCGGATGACCACTCTGTCTCAGGTCCGGCTTCTTTTGGAGCCGGGTGCCTTGATGATGTCCCTGGACCTCAAACACGCGGATTGGCATATTCCTATTCATCCAGGGTTCAGGGACTGGTTAGGTTTCGTGGTGAGGCATCAGGCTTACCTCTTTCATTGCCTTCCTTTTGGCTTGAATTTGGCACCTCACGTATTAACGTGTCTTACTCGAGCCGTGGTGACTCGTCTGTGTCTGCTAGAGGTTTGGGTTCTGGCCTACCTCGATGACTGGCTGGTGTGGGCTCCCAGCTGGTCTGCTTGTATGCTCGCCAGGGTTGAGGTTCTTTCCCTGCTCACTGGGTTTGGGTTCCTGGTGAACTGGAGGAAGTCCCATCTGGTTCCATCCCAGGTTCGGGGGTCCTGGGCCATGCAGCGGTTGTTTAAGCAGTTGTGCAGGAGTTTGAACTTCGCCGTGCTGATCTACCCGCTGGGTCAGGTTTGGCTTCAGCTTGGCAAGCTCGATCTACACTTAGATGTAGATTCGATCTACACTTAGATGCTTGGTTGGTCAGGCCGGGGGTGCATCATGTGACTGATTGCTGCTCTCCACCGTTATCTGTCCACTTCTGCTTTGGTGGCTAGGGATGCGCTTTGGGTTGATCCGGCATCCCTTGTTTCTTGTTACAGGGCTCGGGTCTCCCAGGTCGTCTGCAGGGTTAATAAGTCTAGCCAGCCTGTGGTCTATCCTTGTGCCCATGACGTTGGAAAGTCTGCTGCATTGGCTGCTGTGTTTGGCAACATTTCCTGGGCTGATAATTGGGCATGGGGATTTTGGAGGTCGAACAGAGTCCTGGCTGCCCAATATTTGGTTAATGTTCCTGCTTCTGGGTGTTCCTGTGTTGCTCTGGGTCGCAGGTTGCAGCCAGTTGTCTCGACTTCGCTTTGAGGAGTTGCAGCCTGGGTGGCGGCCGCCTCTCAGATAAGTCCCTCTTTTCTTTATCTTTGGTTATATAGCTCCAGGGAGCTGAAGGGGCTCCCCACAGAAAACCAGCGTTGAATGTAATGAAACACCATTTTCTGGGTGAGCCCCAGAGACTCCCTGGCAACCCTCCCTCCCTTCGTCTGGTCGGCGGTTTTTCATGTTGTTTGATGCTTGGCTTCCGAACTGGAGTGCTGGGTAGCCAGCGCGGGGAGATCCGGGGCTCCTCCCACCTTCCTCCCTCTCGGGAAGGAGAGGGCTGCACGTACGAGTGGCGTGGCAGTGGAGTGTGACGTTTGCTTGTTTCATTGGGATTGGAGGGAGTTCTACCACTCTTTTCGGTTTTTAGTTATAATTATCTTACCATGTGGGGTTTGTTTTGTTATGCCTACCTTTCTGGGTGCCTAACCCCGGTCGATGGCAGATAAGGAAAACCCCCAACCACGGAGGTTTTCCAGGGCCATTGCTCCCTGCAACCTCTCTCTAAGGGGGGCCAGATTCTGGCTCGTGGTCTCTGGTAGGTCGAACTCCTTAGACTAATGCCCCCATCTAATATATCACACATTAGCCCGATAGCTCCACGGAGCCTCCGGGGCTTGCCCAGAAAATGGCGTTTCAATACAGTCAACTCTTTTTTTTTTTTTTATACTGCTGCTGCTACTTGTTGTACAACTGCTGTTTTCATCATCAGTCTGCTGCAAGGTTTTGCATTTTTCGACATTAAAAAGAATTTGCCAGTCTTCTGATCATTTGTGGAGTTCATGGAGATCTCTTTGTTAGGCTTCAGTATCATTTTCACTTCCCACTTTACCATATTTCTTAGTGGTATCTGCAAATTTGATGATGTGGTTTGCAATATTCTCATCTATATCATTGATAGACGACATGGACATTGGACATGGACATTAATAGATAGTCATGAATACAAAATACTGTATAATACTGAATCATATACTTTACAGATGACATTAGAATTTTCATGAGCATAGACAATGTAAAGGACAGCAAATCTCCAGTCCGATGTTAATCAAATCTTTCGATGGACCGCACAGAATAATATGTTTAATGAGGATAGGTTCCAGTTACTGCATTATGGAAAAAACTAATACATCAAAGCAAAAACCACAAATAAAACACAAACAAACCACGCTATTGAAAGAAAAGGCAATGTAAAATATTTAGGAGTAATCATGTTGGAAGACCTTACTTTTAAAGAGCACAACATAGTTGCTGTTATGACTGCAAGAAAAATAATGGGTTGGATAAAAAGGACGTTCTAAACAAAAGATGCCCTCGCAGTGATGAGATATTTAAGACATTAGTGCTCTCTAGATTGGAATATTATGGCACACTAACAGTCCCATTCAAAGCTGGAGTAGTTGCTGACCTGGAGAGTGTGCAAAGATCATTTTATCACTAAAATCCACTCAATATAAAACGTCTGAAGGCACCATCTAAAAAAATTTAATTTGTATTCCCTAGAGCACAGGCAGGAGAGATACATAATAATGTACACTTAATGGTTCCATATTCATACACAGAAGTAACATCACATGAGACCAGAAGGCATGGCAGGATGTGCAAAATAGCCCTTTTGAAAAGCAAAGGTGCGATAGGTATGCTGAGAGAGAACTTGATCAACATCAAGGGGCACCTTTTCAACACTTACTCTACACATACAGGGCATAACTTACTGACCTCTTGCAGTGTTCAAAAGAGAACTTAACAAGCACCTTCAAAGGATACCTGATCAACCAGGCTGTGACTTGTACATCAGGCTGCAAATTGCCACATCAAACAACCTGGTTGATTAGACCAGCAACCAGGAGGCATGGTCAGAGACCAGGCTGCAGGGGTGTTGATCCTCGGAATCATCAACAGGTAGGTCAGGCTTGAGTACTCTTGTATGGTAATATTGACTAGGCGCCAGTTCCTAATTGTTCACCTTTGTTTGCCCAGTAATATGGTACTGGTTGTAAACCAATTGAGGGATCATGCTCCAGGGAAAATTAGTGAATAAGGCTGACCATGATCTGGGCTCTTGGAACAGGAAGGGAAAGCTCCTAAGTCTGTAAACAGGAGTCAGATGTTGTCTGTTTCTGCACACACTTATATAAAAAACTATAGGTACAGGTAACCTGTGCATGTATTTACATTCTTATTCCTGCTTTGACTGTATGTTACAAGAATTTGTACATGACATTTGTCATAGAGTATGCAGCACTCATGTAAGTATTTGCTCCAGGACTAGGCTGATGGGTGAGCCAGTTGTGAGCCCGGGCCGATCATCACAGCTGTGGGACCAACAAGCTAAGGGTATTGGTCAAACAGTAAACAGCCCGCCAGTCACTGCTCTTGGTCATCACCCACCAGGCGTTGTACACCCACCATCTTCCTTTGCATCTGTTGCACACCTTTGTCATTCCCGTGAGTATTTTCTCTCTCCAATTTCCATTTGCCTCTATACCACCAACATAAATATAGTACTGTACAGTAATTTAATATTGCTTTAAGTCATTGGCCCATATGCCCAGCAAATACAAATACTGTCTTGCTTGGTAATCTGAATAATGTGAGGTGCACCCCCTAGGGAGCCGGTCGGCCGAGCGGACAGCACGCTGGACTTGTGATCCTGTGGTCCCGGGTTCGATCCCAGGCGCCGGCAAGAAACAATGGGCAGAGTTTCTTTCACCCTATGCCCCTGTTACCTAGCAGCAAAATAGGTACCTGGGTGATAGTCAGCTGTCACGGGCTGCTTCCTGGGGGTGGAGGCCTGGTCGAGGACCGGGCCGCGGGGACACTAAAGCCCCGAAATCATCTCAAGATAACCTCAAGATACAAGTTACCCAAATATTTTAGCAGAACTGTCCAAAAATGAAGAGTTTTTACCAGGTTACTTCTGCTGTTTACCCGATTACAGTACTTCTGGCGCTTACCTGGTTACTCCTGCATTTTACCCGGTTATTCCTGTAATTTACTCAGTTACTCCCTACCATTTACTAAAAAATGATGTACAAAACTTGGGTCATTTGAGTTACTTAAATTTGAATTACTGTACTGAGCTCTTGCAGCACCTTTATTCATCTCCATATCCAAGTAATATTTACAACCCATTATGTCCTTGTCACTGTTACTTCCCTTTTTGGAATGGAGGTGTACTATCATTCCCTTTTTCTGGGGAGAGCCCCTTCAGCTCCCCGGAGCTATCCAGGCTGATATGTATATTATTAGACTTTGGCATCAGTCAGTGTGAATGGAGTTCTAGGCTTACCAGGGACCGTGAGCCAGAACCTGGTCCCTTCAGAGAGGCATGAGGAGCAATGGCCTATAGAAGTGCACATGTGATTTGGAGCATTCTATGTCTGCCATCGACCAGGCCGGGCACCCAGAAAGGTAAGCGCCTCAAAACAAACCCTTATTCTGGTTAAAACTACTACTGAACACTGAGTGGACAGAACTCCCCAATTGAAAAACGAGCAAATGAGCATGACGTCACATATGCCGCACCGCTTATCTATGCAGTTCCCCTTGTCTGTGTAGCTCCCCCCTTCCCGGGAGGGAGAAGTGGAAGGCCCAGACCCCTAGTTCTCAGCTCATGTGTTTGAGGCTCCGTCGTGGGACTCCAGCTCCTGATTCTCTATGTGTTGCGCTGTGCCAGTACTACTATTACGGTGGTGTGCGAGCTGGGAGTAATATTCACAGGTACTCAGGCTGCATGTGCTTAGGGTTCCCTTCCCTGAGTGCCCTGTAAGTACCGCCCTTGGGGTTTGGAGTTATCTTCCACAAATCACCTTGGGGTCTACTGTTGTTTTTTTTGCTGCTTGGTGATTGACTGCCCTGGGAGTGTTGGGGGGGGTGGTTTCCCCTCCCTTGTTTACCTTGGGGTAAGTGGTAGTTTTGTACTGGTAGGGGTGTGAGGTACTGCGAAGTTAGTTTTCACTTATTACAGCAGCCAGCTCTGTTCCTAATGGGTAAATTGTCCTCCTTTGGGGTGTTTCCTTTTCATTTTTGTTTCTGCCTGGTGAGGGGGGAGGGTCTGCTCTTGTTCCCCTACCACAGTTATATTAGGGTCTTGACCTCCTGTGTTCGGTGGTACCCCCCTGCTTGGCCCCCATAAGTGGACACTTCCCGGGGTTCCGTTTTAGAAGTTTGTTTGGTAGACTTGGGCGCTGGTTAGCAGTACCCCGCCTGGGCTTATCCTTAGCGATAACAGTCTTAAGGGGATTTGGGAAACCCGTGGGGGGTGCAAGGGGTCCAATAGATGCGACCCCCTGGGTCCTCTCTCGCCTTGTGCGAATTTGAGGGTTGCACCCTTGTCTCAGGGTGACGTTCATTGTTTCTGCCTCCGTCATACTGCCTGTTGGGCCGGTGACACCTTCGACCCAGAGTCATACGAGCATTGTTGCTTGTTTGTGACTCAATTCATCCATTCCACCAATGACATTATTCGGGTGCAGGCGGCTCATTCTTTGCATGCAAGGTATAGGTTGTTGCAACATGCTAGGTTGGTTGCTACCCCAGAAGCCCCTGAGGCTGCCCTGCTTTGCTTATAGGGACCCGGACTTGGTGGGGGGGTGTTGGTCGCTTCGGCCTTGGTTCAGTCTGCACTCCCTCATTCTTCCCCTGCTGTGGTTCATTCTGTCTTCCCCACCCCCCTCCTTTTGCTTCTGGCACCGAAGTGTCTGAGGGCTTCAGGGTTGGGGGGTGAGGTTTAGAGGATTCTGAGACTTGGTCAGTTTCAGGGGTTTGCCCCTTTTGGGGTGGCGACAACAAAGGCATTCAAGTCGCTTCCTCCATCTGTGGCAATTGGGTCTGACCAATGTGCCCTCTTCCTTCCTGCTTTTCCATCCATCTGCCCTAGTTTTTTCTTTTAAGGTCGGGGCTTTGGAGGATGACTCGTCCCTGGGGCCTGATGTGGAGGTTCCCAGGGTTGGGGAGGGGCTGACCTGGGGCCTTGGGCCCGCTGGACCCCACCTGGGTTTTCCAACCCTCTGAATGCGGAGTTCTGTTACAAGGAGTGGTGTTTTCCTTCCCCCTTCTATGTACAAGTTGGATTTGGGTTCAGCCCCTTCCCAGGTTTAGTTCCACATCCCTTCGGATCCTTCGGTTCCGTCCTTCCAGAGGTTTTCAGCTTCCCACGTTTTGCCTACTGAGGTGCAGGCGGGCATTGTGGCTTACCTCCTGCGCAACCCGGATTATGCCTCTATAGTGGATCCGTTATCCTTCAGGTTTGGGTCTTCTTCTCCATACTGGGTTCGTTATGAAGTTTCGGATTTGTCCTGGCTTGTGGACTGCCCGTTGATGTCATTGGATGCTTGGAGTACTTTGTCATACCCGCACACTTAAGTGGCGCGAGGCATTGACAGTGGTTCAGGTTTACCTGAGGGCAACTTCGAGCATCTCATTGCATGTTTGTTCACCCCTGCCCTTATGCGGGATGTTGGCGTGGTTTCAACTTCACGTGCAGGTTCTCTCCCTCCCTGTCGGCTGAGCTTGTGGCTGAGGATTTGCACGTTCGTGGCTTACTGGGTTTGGTCTTGCGTTTCTTTTCCCTCCTGGAGCTGTCTTCGGATTGGCTTGCGGAGGATGGGGAAATCCAATGCAGGTTTTTTATTGTGCAGTACTGTATTTCATTGTATTTCTGAAATTGATCAGAGTAGTGTATGCTTCTCTTACTATGCCTTTGATGTCGGTTTACAAAGCAGGACCATCCCTAAATATCTTTCCTTGTCTGAGTTCTTCTGCATCTTTTTATGTATTTGTATGTTGAATTGTGGCTTCGTGTTGCCTGGTTTCGCTTATTTTGCAATCCATTATATGGCATTTATCCACATTGAATTATGCTTGCTTTGTGTTGCTCCAAGCAACATATGGCAGTATGTATGTTTTATTTTCTTCCAAAATGTAAACAAAGTAAAATTTGCACTAAATATCCAGCTTGAGTTGCCTCAATTGACAAAATACGGGGGTATTAGAATCCATGAACCAAGACACTGATCTAATCTAACCATCTTTTGCCTAAAAAATGTGAATGTTTGTGAGCTGTTACATCTCGTACTGTAGTACAGTACTGTATCCCATATTTTCTCCATATGGGATAATTGTGTACAAAATGCAATGTTTCATTATATAATAGGCTTCATTGAAATATCAGCAATGCATATTTTTCTGTAGAGAGACCCTCTGGCTTCCTGAAGCTTACCTTGCTGATATATATGTATTAGACCGTGGTATCATTCAATTCGATTGAAGTTCTATGCCTACCGGGGACAACGAGGTAGAACGTGGCCCCCTCAGAGAGGCACGAGGAGCAATGGTTTATAGAAACTCCCATGTGGTTGGAAGCATTTCATATCTCTCATCGACCGGGTTAGGCACCCAGAAAGGTAGGCAAAACAAACACCACCTGGTTAAAAATTGCTACCGAAAGCCAAACTATCAAGCAGAACTTCCAATCGGAAAACAAGCAAACAAGCATGACGTCAAAACTGCCACCGCGCCGCTGTCTGTGCAGCTCTCCCCCTCCCCAGGAGGGGAAAGGGGGAGCTCCAGACCCCCACGCCAGCCATCCAACCTCAGTTCTGAGGCTGATGTGTTGAGTGGCAGTCGTTCGACACTGGCCTCTGTCTCTGTGCAGTGCTGTGCCTTTACAGTGTTCTGCTGTGTGGTGGTGTGCTAGCCAGGAGTAATTCACAGAGTTCTGGGGCTGCAAGCATCTAGGGCCATCTTCCATAGGTGCCCTGTAAGTACAGTACAGTGTGTCCACACTTGAACGAAATATGTGGCGGGTGAGGCCGATTCGTTTCTCCGCGGAATTCCTTCTACCCATCGGCCCCCAGGCTGTCCCTCCCTTTCATGGGAAAATAACAGAGGTTCTACATCCACTATAAACAAAACAAAAATCAGAGAAAATCTATTTATTATGTATTTATCATTTTGAACATGGCACATGATAGAACAATCATTGGTAAACAATTCCATATTAAAATCATAACTATGTGACTGTTATTGGTGGCTGCAAATATGATGTAATGGCCAGGATTTCCATAAGCCAACTGTATCAGTCTCTATATAAAAAATCACAAGCAATTCATTTATTATGAATTCATTTCACTATGGCATTTGATAGAACAATCACTTACAAACAATTTGGAATTAAAATGCTACATATATGAGTATTATTGAATCCAATCAAGCAAAATCACATAATTTTCTTAACAAACTGATGAGAGGAGGGAGACAGTTGGCGGGCCGCCAGTGGTTGGGAGAGGGTTCGGGGCCAGCCGCTGGTAGTCGGGTGCGGGAGGAGGGGGGTTGTAGCATGTTGGTAGTAGAGGGGGGTGGGGAGAGGTGGCGGCCAGACTGGCAGGCCTTGGGACAGATCAAGCCTCGGGCCAGACCAGGCCTGAAGCCAGACCTCAGGCCAGACCCCAGGCCAGACCCCAGGCCAGGCCCCAGGCCAGGCCCCAGGCCAGGCCCCAGGCCAGGCCCCAGGTCAGGCCCCAGGTCAGGCCCTAGGTCAGGCCTCAGGCCAGACCTCACGCCAGGCCTTGGACCCAGACCTCAGGCCAGACTCAGACAATGTTGACTGCATAGAGGTTAGCTGCCTCCTTTCTCCCCTAATATATCCACTCACCACTGACACCACCATTTATTATGAATTCTTCATTTTGACTACAGAATATGGTAGAGCGATGTGTTACAAGGCACTGAAATGGTAAAATTTGCTCTCCTAATTCTGTCAAAAGCAGCAAGTGAGTTTAGTATCGAGGTAGGCACATGGTGCAGCATCAGCTGAGGCCGGACCTGGTGGACGCATCTCTACTCACCCTTCTCTGATGCCTTTCCACCCCCTAATACATCCCCTTTCCACTGACACCACCATTTATTATAAATTCTTCATTTTGATTATGGAATATGATTGAGCTGTGTGTTACAAACAACTGAAATAGTAACATTTTCTCAGCTAATTTGGTGACAAGCAGACAGTGAGTGAACTATCGAGGTGGAGCATGGAGGCGCCAGCCACGTGTTGCTATTTAGATGATAACTTGGGCCAGAGCTCTCGACTGACACAACCTGCCTCCCCTAACACCACTATTACTCCATCTTCCCTGACAACTTTAACCACTGACAAACTACCTCCCATGAGAATAACTTGCACCACCTGCCCCCCCCCCCTAACAATAAACCCTAACTACTGACACCACTTGGCCCCCCCCCCCCTAACAATAAACCCTAACTACTGACACCACTTGGGGCCCCCCCCCCCCCTGACAACAACTCTTACCAATGACCCCTGGCACCATTTTATCATCCTTCAACCATTTCTCCCTAGAAACAATGGGTAAGCATAATAAAACATTATATAACTGTTTACACTTTGGTGAATCATAGTTGATGACAGCCACCTCCTACGCTCGGTCTCGGTGATGGCTTGGACAAACAATCCTCGCTTAATCAAACGATTGTGTGTTCCACTGAAAATTTATTATCGAATTTAATTTGTTCGAATCTTCCGGGAATTCACTAGAGCGGAGTTCTTTAGAGTGAGGATGCACTGTACTGCCCTTGCGGCTTCGGGTTATCTTTTACAAGTCGTTCAGGGACTACCTTCGTAGGGTCTTTTGCTGCTCGGTGATTGCCCGCCCTTGGGGTCAGCTGGGGGTTTTCATAGCCACTGTTTGACCTTGGGTAGGAGGTAGTATTGTCACTGGTAAGGATATGGTGTAGCAACGTACAGTGGTACCTCGGTTTACGAACGCCCGTTTACGAACTTTTCGAGTTACGAGCCCGATTTATTCGGAAAATTTGGATCGGGTTACGAACTTTACCTCGGGATACGACTTTGTTGATACGTGTACGGCCGACCTAGCTCGTGGTGGCACAGCGATCGTGCCTCAGTTTATCAGTGCCTCGCGCCCAGTGACTATCCCGCCTGAATTCTTCGCAAGGATTTACAGTTTTTTCCGGGTTTTTGGCTATTTGAGCATAAAAGTTATTATATATCTCGCCATGGGTCCCAAGAAAGCCAGTGGTAAGGTTCAAGGCAAGAAATCACATGTGAAAATGACCATAAAGGAAAAACAAGAGATCATTCGTAAACATGAAAATGGTACTCGTGTTGTTGAACTAGCTAGGCAGTACAACAAATCTTCAGGGGAGGAAGAGGAGGAGGCAGTAGAGGATGTCCCTTCCTCATTAATTAAAAAATTGTGTGCAGTATGGGAAGAACTGCAAAGTTTTGCTGAAAAGAATCGCCCAGATAAAGCTTTAGAAGGTCGTTGCATTGATCTTATTACTGAAAATGTGATGTCTCACTACAGACAAGTGTTACAAATAAGGGAAAAACATTCTTCAATGGAACGATTTCTAGTGAGAAAATTAAGCAGTGAGCCACAACCAGGACCTAGTGGTATGCAGGCAAAACATGCCAGGGAGTGCACCCCAGAGAAGTCCTCACTGCCTGTTATTATAATGGAAGGGGACTCCCCTTCCAAACAGTAACACCTCTCCTCCTTTCCCCTCCTCACCATCTTCCATACACCATCAAGAGTCCTCCATAAAGGTAAGATAAATATATGTACTGTATTGTAGATAGAGAAAAAATTGTATTCAGTATAAAATGTATTTTTAAATTAATATTTTGAGGGTGTGGAATGGATTAATTCAATTATCTTTATTTCTTATGGGAAAATCGTTTTGACTTACGATACGTCTCTGGGAACAGATTACTATCGTTAATCGAGGCCCCACTGTACATACTTTTATAGTGAAGATTTGGGTGAATTAGGTATAAAATTTATTTTGAAGTAAATTTTTGGGGGAGTCAGGAATGGATTAATTCATTTCCAATTACAGTATGTATTTCTTATGGGGAAATTCGCTTTGGTTTACGAATTTTCGGGTTACGAACTGTCTCCAGGAACGGATTAAATTCGTAAACCGAGGTACCCCTTTACAGTACTGTGCAGCTTGTCACCTATTATCACAGCGGTTGGTTCTGTTCCTCCTGGGAACGTTGGACTTTTGCTGGGTACAACAAAAGGGTAATTTTGTTGGGTACAAACCCCCCCCCCCCCCCTGCCCCTGCTGCCCGACTCCCAAATATCTGAGGGTTTTGGAGTTGGGGCAGGGTTTAGAGGGTGGTGAGACTGGGAAGGAGGGGGGGGGGGGTTGAGGGGAAAACTTGGGGGCTGTCCCATCCAATTCAGCAACAGAGGCATTTGAGCCTGCTCCTCCAGCCGAGGCATCGGGGTCTGACCTGGGGACCCCCTTTTTCCCAGCTTTTCCAGTGGACTCTGCCTTTTCTTTGGGAGCAAAGGGTTTGGAAGACGGTTCTGCCCAGGGGTTCTGACGTGGAGAATCCCGGGGCTGGGGAGGAGTTGACTTTGGGGGGGGGGCTTAGGCCCTGTTTGACCCACTTGGGTGTTGGTACCCTCGATGCGGGGCTTGTTGTTGCAGGTTTTCTTACCCCCCTTCTCTGTATGAATTTGATATGGGTTTGGTCCCTTTCTTCCAGAGGTTTTTGGCTTCCTGCATCCTGCCTAAGGCGGTTTGGGAGGCCCTTGTGGTGTACCTCCTGCATGACTCGGATTGTGCCTCGATAATGGACCCTTCCTCATTTGAGTTCGGGTTCTGATTTTCCTTATTGGGTGCGTTACGAGGTTCCAGAGTCATCTTGGTTAGCAGACTGGTCTTTCTTTTCTTTGGGTGCGTGGCATTCGTTTTGTTGGACCAGCATGCTTGAATGGTGTAAAACTTCTACAGTAGTTCAGGTTTACCTGGGGGGACGAGTTGGAGCACCTCAATGCATACTTATTCGCCCCCGTTCTTCCTACGGATATTGGACAGGTGCAGCTTCACATGCGAGTTCCCGTCCTTTCTGCGTCCCTGGTAGCTGAGGATTTGCATGCCCAGGGGCACTTGACTTCTGTTTTGCATTTCTTTTCCCTGCTCGAGCTGTCTTCGGACTGGCTTGAGGGAGGATGTGGAGGCACTAGTTGCCGGGGCGGTGTCTGGTGTTCTTGCCTCGGCGGGTCGGTCATCTGCTGCCTTGTTGAAGTTGTTTGTGCCGATTCCAAAGGAGGCAATATGTCTGTTCTTTGCTTCGTGCCTCGCATGCCAGCAGGCTGTGTTCTCTCACTCCTTAGAGTCTGCGTGGGTCCTGGCTCTTAGGTTTTCGTTGCCTTTTTTTCCATTGCCTTTTGCAGATTCTGCAGTTGTGCAGTGTCTGCAGGTGGCTTTGTCTAGCTGTCGCCCTATGTCTGACGACTTGTTAGTTCTCCGGGATGGCCATGGGGGTCTTTCCGGAAAGGGCCATGCTAGGGTTCAGGGTTCTTTCAGTCATGGTAGGCCAGTGGTGCCATTTTCGGAACCGATGCTGCCTTTGGAGCCAGTGGCGTCTGGTTGGCGTGGTGATTACTCTGCATGTCTACAGGCTTCTCGTAAGGGGCGTTGGTCCTTTCGCATGTCGCCCTGTTGACAGGGCAATGGGGGGAGGCTTGTGCTGTTTGCTTGCGCCTGGTCCCACGATTTGTGGGCATTTCGGGTTGTTTCCTTCGGCATCCAACTCTATCAACATCAGAGGACCGAGGCTGTTCAACACGCTTCCACTACACATAAGGGGCATAACTGGCCGACCCTTCACAGTATTTAAGAGAGAACTTGACAAATACCTCCAACGGATACCTGATCAACTAGGCTGTGACTCATACGTAAGGCTGTGAGCAGATGTCTCATATCAGATATAGACAAAAACACAAGTCACAGCTTTGTGTTATCCTTTGCTGATGGTGCAAAAATCAGCATGAAAATTACCTCTGCTGAAGACATTGATAAACTACAAACAGATATTAACCCTTACACTGCTCAGGGGTCCTTGGGACATTTACACCCCTGTGCGCAAGAAAAAAAAATTCAAAAATTTTTTTTCGTCTTCTAAACATGTTAATTTGTGTCCCCTGAGCACGGAAAAAAAAAAAAATCGTAGGTGACATATTTTGGGCGCAATTGACCGAGGAAGTCTGGCAAAAAGTGGGCGTTGACAGAGCGGTCGTCAGACCCGGTCAGCGTCACCCGCGTTGACAGATGGGAGTTGCCACAAAGATATTATTACCTAATTGTTTCAATGTCTCCGATTGATTTTTTCTTAGTTTTTTTGCAGTAATATTATTCAATAGTGTGTATTGTAGTATATTTATATAATAAAAGTGGTTAATAATCGCTATACTCAAAAGTATGATGTGCATATTAGTGATTCAATTATTATGTTTATGAAACAATGAACAAATAGTTTTGCTGCTATTACACTCTATACACAGGTTATATATAAGTATTGGCATGTTTTGGTCACCATAACGAACCACTAAGTTGGTATTGAGAGTCGAAAAGCAACGAGGAGTTACCGCCACACACCAGCCAGCCACTCGCTGCCACTCCCTCAACACACGCACTAAACTTTCTCCCCCAACAATACCAGTTGTGGTGTTATTACACTATATACAGACGTTATATATAAGTATGTGTATATTTTGTTCACCACAACTGTACAGCTAAGCTGATATAGTTAGTTCAGGCACTAAGAGTCGTCGCTATACACAGATGGCGGCTGGCGGCTCCCTCACTCTTTCAAGGTCACACGCACTAAACTTTCTCCCCCAACAATACCTTTTGCAGTGTTATTACCCTATATACACATATTGTATATAAATATCTACATGTTTTATGCACCGTAACTGTACACCTAAGCTTGTAGTGCACCCAAAGAGCATAGTGGCCACCCTCTAAACAGCTAGACAAATCGTGCAGATGACGTCACCTCCGTCACCCATATGGCTCCTCCCATCCTTTTGCTGTTATTACACTAATACACACATTATATATAAGTATCTACATTTGTGTTCACCATAGAGAACCACTGACCTGGTATGGTGAATGCAAACAATAACAGGTGGCCACACAGTCAGTAAACGATGCTATCTCCCTCCGTCTCTCAGC
Source organism: Procambarus clarkii (assembly GCF_040958095.1). Taxonomy (NCBI): domain Eukaryota; kingdom Metazoa; phylum Arthropoda; class Malacostraca; order Decapoda; family Cambaridae; genus Procambarus; species Procambarus clarkii. Next base: position 27,061,881 of record NC_091189.1, read on the forward strand.
ATCACTCCTCCCACAGCGCTAATTATTACAACAATCCTGCTATTATCACAACCCTGGTTATTTATATCACAGTCATTGGTCATCTGTAATATTGTCATCGCTAAATAATAACAATTATATATTTATTTTGACATTTTTCGGCGATGCTGTGGTCACAAGCTGAACATCAATGCTGTTCGCTCATGCTGCGTGCGCCGGCCTTGGTTGCTCCAACAGTACTGTGCCTCTCACACCTGAGAATATTGCCCACGATTTTCTTTTTAAATGGCATCTGTTTACAAGAGCCCTGAGGAAGCTACTGTGAACCCCGTGTAGCCGCGGGCCATTTGAATCAGGCCTGGCACCCTATGGCGTATATATACGCCATGCGCACCATGGGACATGTTACACAGGGCGTATATATACGCCATGCGCAGTTTAAGGGTTAACAAAGTTTTCGGTTGGGCAGCAGAAAATAACATGATGTTAACGGTGATAAATTCCAAGTACTCAGATACGGCAAAAATGAGGATCTTAAACATAATACAGGGTACAAAACACAATTGAATCTGCCCATAGTAGGAAAACAGCATATCAAGGATTAGGGAATAATGATGTCCGGCGACCTAATGTTTAGGGAGCATAACCAAGCAAGTATTGCGTCAGCCAGAAAAATGATAGGATGGATTACGAGAACCTTCAAGTCCAGAGATCCCATCACATTGATTGTACTCTTCAAATCACTTGTGTTGTCCCGTATTGAGTACTGCTCAGTACTCACTTCCCCCTTCAGAGCAGGAGAGATTGCTGAAATAGAGGGAATACAGAGAACATATATGGCACGCATAGACGAGATAAAGCACCTAAATTATTGGGATCGTCTCAAAGCTCTCCAAATGTACTCACTAGAAAGGAGACGAGAGAGATACCAAATAATATACACATGGAAAATACTGGAGGGACAGGTCTCAAATCTGCACAGTAAAATAACAACGTACTGGAGTGAACGACATGGAAGAAAATACAGAATAGAACAGTGAAGAGCAGAGGTGCCATGGGCACAATCAGAGAACACTGTATGAACATCAGAGGTCCACAGTTGTTAAACGTCCTACCAGTGAGCATCAGAAATATTGCCGGAACAACCATGGACATCTTCAAGTGGAAACTAGATTGTTTTCTTCAAGGAGAGCCGGACCAACCGGGCTGTGATGGGTATATGGGCCTGTGGGCCGCTCCAAGCAACAGCCTGGTGGACCAAACTCTAACAAGTCAGGGGAGAAGAACTCTCAGAACCCCATCAACCAGGTATCAACCAGGGGCAATCGCGTCCAACAGCCTGGTTGACCAGTCCAGCAACGAGGAGGCCTGGTTGATGACCGGGCCATGGGGTCGCTAAGTCCCAGAATCACCTCAAGGTAACCTCAAGGTAAGGTATGGGGTGACGTTGGGTCTCTCCTCCTCCTTAAGGGGTTTCGGTGTTCACGGGTCGTGCCTCTCTTCCTGCGCTCTGTCAGGTCATCTTGGAGTGGGTGCGCTTATGTGTGGTTGAAATGACCTCGTCCATCATTTGGGATTCCCGCCTGTTTCCAGTCCCGAAACTTGACTGTGTGGATCTGAGGTTCCTTGTGGACTTGTCCCATCTGAATCCCCTGGGGTCTTTTGCCCCTCCTTTCGGATGACCACTCTGTTCCAGGTCTGGCTTCTTTTGGAGCCAGTTGCTTGGATGGTGTGTCTGGACCTCTAGGACATGTATTGTCACGTCCTGATTCATCCAGGGGTTCGGGGGACTGACTTGGTTTTGTCATGGGGTGACAAGCTTACTGCTTTCGTTGCCTTCTATTCAGCTTGAATCTGGCACCTCGCATTTTCACACGCCTTACCCGGGTCATGGTGACCCGCTTGCGTCTGTTTCACCTTCAGCCTGCATATGCGCCACCTGAGCTGTCCTGGTCATTGAACTGGGTGCTCTCTCCTTGGTTTGTTGTGACCCCATCGGTTCAGGATTGTTTTGATAAGGCTCTTTTATTTTTGGCATTGGCCTCTGGGGGTTGAGTTGTGGAGCTTCATGCTCTTCTCCAGCACAGGGGTTTCTTCTCTTTCAGTCCTGGTGGTAGGTTTGTTTGTTTGCAGCAGTCACCCTCTTTTCTGGCGAAGAATGAGATGGTGGCATACCGGAGGAGTCCTTGGGTGGTTGATGCTTGGTTGGTTCGGCCGGGGCTGCATGATGTGTTGTGTTTGGTTGCGGCTCTTAGGAGCTATCTGGTTTAGGTTGACCCGGTTTACCGTCTTCCTTGTTCCGAGGCTTGGTTCTCACAAGCAGATGTTTTGCAGATGACACAAAAATCAGCATGAAAATTACCTCTGCTGAAGTCACTGAAAAACTACAAGCAGATATCAATAAAGTTTTCGATTGGGCAGCAGAAAATAACATGATGTTTAACAGTGATAAATTTCAGGTACTCAGGTACGGCAAAAATGAGGATCTGAAACATAATAGAGGGTACAAAACACAATCGAATCTTCCCATAGTAGAAAAACAGCATGTCAAGGATTTGGGAATAATGATGTCCGACGATCTAACGTTTAGGGAGCATAACCAAGCAAATATTGCGTCAGCCAGAAAAATGATCGGATGGATTACGAGAACTTTCAAATCCATGGATCCCATCACAATGGTTGTACTCTTCAAGTCACTTGTGTTGTCCCGTCTCGAGTACTGCTCAGTACTCACTTCCCCCTTCAGAGCAGGAGAGATTGCTGAAATAGAGGGAATACAGAGAACATATACGGCACGCATAGACGAGATAAAACACCTAAATTATTGGGATCGTCTCAAAGCTCTCCAAATGTACTCTCTAGAAAGGAGACGAGAGAGATACCAAATAATTTACACATGGAAAATACTGGAGGGCCAGGTCCTAAATCTACACAGTAAAATAACAATGTACTGGAGTGAACGATATGGAAGAAAATGCAAGATTGAACCAGTGAAGAGCAGAGGTGCCATAGGCACAATCAGAGAGCACTGTATAAACATCAGCGGTCCACGGTTGTTCAACATCCTCCCAGCAACTATTAGAAATATTGCCGGAACAACCGTGGACATCTTCAAGAGAAAACTGGACTGTTTTCTAAGAAGTTCCGGATCAGCCGGGCTGTGGTGGGTATGTGGCCCTGCGGGCCGCTCCAAGCAACAGCCTGGTGGACCAAACTCTCACAAGTCGAGCCTGGCCTCGGGCCGGGCTTGGGGAGTAGAAGAACTCCCAGAACCCCATCATCCAGGTTGTCAACCAGGTATCCCAGGTCGTCCGCAGAGTTATTTGGTCCAGTCAGCCTGCAGTCTATCCTCATGCCCATGACGTTTGCAATTTTGCTGCTTTAGCTGTCGTTTTTGGTAATATATCTTGGGTTGACTTTCGGACATGAGGATTTTGGAGGTTGAACAGGGTCCTGGCCGCTCGTTACCTCGTTAATGTTCCTGGCCCTAGTCGATCGTGTCGCTTTGGGTTGCAGGTTGCAACCAGTTTTTTCGACCTCGACTTGAAGTGCAAGTGGCAGCTGCCTCCTGGGCAAGTCCCTCTTTTATTTTTCTGTGATAATGTAATGAATGTAATGAAACGTCACTCTCTGGGTGAGTCTTGGAGGCGAGTGACCGGCGTGGGGGTCTGGGGCTTCCCCTTCCCCTCCTGGGGAGGGGGAAGCTGCAAAGACAGTGGTGCAACAGTGGTTGTGACATCATGCTTGTTTACTTGTATTTGGATTGCGAGTTCTGTTTGATAGTTCGGTTTTCGGTAGCAGTTTTTAACCAGGTGGTGTTTGTTTTAGCACGCCTACCTTTCTGGGTGCCTAACTTGATCGATGGCTAACATGCAATGTTTCCAACTACATGGGGGTTTCTATAGGTCGTTGCTTATCATGCCTTTCTGAGGGGGGCCAGGTTCTGGCTCGTAGTCCACAGTAAGCATAGAACTCCAATTAAATTGACTGATACCATGGTCTAATACATATATATATCAGCCTGGTAAGCTCCAGGGAGCCTCCAGGACTCACCCAGAATATGGCATTTCATTATATTTAGCCCTGATTTTATTTTTGAATATGAACTTTACATTTTTCGACAGAAGTTAGCGAGGTTGGGTGCAGCAACGAGAACGAGGTACAGCGGTGTGACTCAGAAGCTATAAAGTTAGAACGTGGAGGCTCTAGTGGAACTGGGGGCGCTTACTACCCTGGCCTCCCTCCACAGCATCCCCAGGCTATGGATGACGTGTCTCCTCCCTCTGGTAGTGGTGCATTTTACAGCGGACCGCAACCATATCGCCCTCCTGATGGGTATTATGACCTGCTAGGTGGGTTGGGTGCAGCCAGCCCAGCACAGTATACAACGCCTGGATCTGGATCAGCTTTACCCGCTGGCCCTCCCACACCATCTAAAGTGGAACCACCTAATTATGTCGAGACATCCCACACACCTCTCACCTATGCAGAAGCTGCTGCTCCAATGGATTTTAGTAGTAACCCTCCTGGTTTAGGCTTCAGTAGTGCTCCTTCGGCTGCATATGGAGCTGCTTCAGATTTCACTGATGCCCAAGGTTATTCTCAAACAACAACAAATCCGCTGAGCCTTTTAAGTGATGTTGCATTAGGAGGCGATGCAAGCAGTAGTAGCAGCACACACAGTGGCAGTAGTGAAACAGGTAGTAATAGTAGTAGTAGCAGCAGTAGTAGCAGCAGCTCAGGGTCATCATCATCTAGTGGAAGTAGTGGCTGTGACAGAGGAAACAGTGAACTTCGAAGAAAGCGTGTACATAGTGCAGGGGCGGAAGGTACCCGAGGGAAGACCCAGAGAGGAAGGGTTGAGCCACGCAGAGGTGGGTGGAGTAGTTCTCATCCTCTACAACAGGATGACGATACTGAAGATGAAGAGGGAGAAATGTCTGATGCACGAGGGGTGAGACACAAGGTTGATGATGGGCCCACTGCACCAGACTTGCAGTTGGACTGGGTTTCTTCTTCAGACTCTGATTCCGACACAGACTCGTGTATAGAAGTAGTAAGTGTACAGCGAGGAGCTAGGGACAATCGTGCTGTGGATGTAGTTGATCTGACCAATGAAAGTGATGATGAGGTATTAGTGGCAAGTGCTGGACCACCTTTGCCTCCACCTGTTGGAATATCTCATCCAGCTCCCTCGTCTTCATGTGCTGTAGCTTCTTCCAGCGGGTATGGAATATCTCCAGTATTGGGTAGATTACCTACTGCTACCCATACTGCTACTAGTGCAGTTGGATTATGCCGTGGTCATCATGCTTCTGAACCGAGCCAAGCAACTACTTGCTCATGCCCTCGTGGCCCAACGTTAGGTTCCATAGGCCTTAGTGCCAGTGGTGCTGCCAGCTTCACCATGGATCATCATGGGAACTGTTATGGGGCTTGTTTACATCCCCACCATTCACCTCATCACCACCACCACCACCACCACCACAGTCTGGCACCTAGTCAGGGCCATCACCACCACCACCACCACTATTACCCACCTGAGTCTCCACTTTATTACTCCGCGCTTCCTGCACATCCTTTGTTTCCACCATATCCCCCAACCTCATTGACTTCAACTGCTTCATATCCGACCCATCCATCGCTATCTAGATTAAACCCCATTCACCAAAGGATATGGCATAGTCAGCAGCGGTATCAAGAATTGCAAAGACGTTGCTTGGATCCCCGCCTCCGTGAACCCCTGGCTCAATCGATGGTTAGAGCAGGAACTCTCACGCAAGAAATTGGCCCACTCACCCACGCTGGGGCTGCAGCTACAAGTTTGGCCTCGCACACTTCCCATCAGCCAGTTACTTCCCAGACTTCGACTACCTCCACCAGCAGTGAACAACAGGTCCCACCCCAGACCAGCTCTCCCTCAGCTCCTACACCCATGGACATCCAGTCAACTCCAAATGCTGCTCACTCTGCAACACACATAGCAGCACACCACCTGCACCATCACCCAGGAATGGATGTTCTCATGCATAATGCTCACACTCACAGGTCAGTTTTATTGCTGTCTTTTTCCTACATATTATTTTGTTAATACCATGTGCTTTATAAGGCTGGATATCAATCCTGGAAATACGGTAGACTTCTGATTTTAAGCAGAAATGTGTTCCTTAGAGCCCGGTGTTTAAACACTACAGTATTACATAATGCATAGATATAGGTATCCCCAGTAAGTTATTACCTTCCCCATCCTTCTGTGACTGCTGCTATTATGTCCATGTGGCACTGTGAGTCTTTCAACACTTGTGAATGGTGGTGTAAGGAAGACATAGGAAGTTAATAGGCCATGTAGTCCCAGGATGGCAAATAATAGAATCATTTTCAACGCTTGGTGTACGTGTGTGTATGGTGACCCTGGACAAGGTTTCCAAAGTAAAGTGTAGCTGCAGCACAATTTCTACGTGCATATATGCTCATGTTAGTTTCATCTGCATTTAATACCTACCCTGAGAGTACTGTACAGTACTTTGAAATGGTTCTGAAGATACGTGTCTCCATGGCCTGGTTGGTCTGACCAACTAGGCTGTTAGATGCCACTGCTCACAGTCCTGCTTACAGTCTGATGGATGAATCACAGACCAAATGATCAGTTATCCTTTAGAAGCATATCAAGCTCTCTTTTGAACACACTGAAGGTTGAATAGTTTAGAAAATTAAGTCTTGGGCCCCTTAATGTTAATCGAATTATCTTTTAGTATACTGCACCTAGAAGTTGGCTATCAAGTTTTTTCTATAAGTAATATAATATGTGTGTAAATCACGAAAATTAACACGTGATGAAAAATGTGACATCGTCAGACCACGGAGGAAGAATTGAAACAGGAATTTCATTAAAAAGAAAAAACAGTTAAAACAATTTGGAAAATAGACAAGTGCCATAAAGGTTCGTTTAGTGTTTGACGGGTAGGCTGCTCCATTATAACAATCTTTCTTTGTTTCAAATGTGTTCCATATGTTTTTTATTTTTCATTTAAGTCTATAATAGAGCAGCCTACCCGACAAACACTGAACGAACCTTTATGGCGTTTGTCTATTTTTCAAATTGTTTCAACTATTTTTTTTTATTTTTTTTTTATTTTTTTTTATTTAAGAAACATGGAGCAGCCTACCTGTAGACAACCAAACGAACCTTTTTGACATTTGTTGTATTTCAGAAATTTCATTTCTTTTTTCTACAAAAATGTCAATGCTTTGCAACATCTCAGCAGTCACCCCTTTATATCCCAGCATCATTAGCATCTTTAAACAAGAACAACATAATATATTTGTATTGTCGGAGCCGTCCAAGAATGTGCAAGAAGCAGCGCGACCCCACCATGTGGTGTTGACGTTACTCAAACCAGCGTTCGACATACAAGACAATTTGTCGCGGATCGAGCCTGTCGTTACCCAAAATGTTTGCCTTTTGGGGCGATCGTTATGCGAGGTACCACTGTGTATGTATGTGTGTGTGTATAGTATATATGTGTATATGTATATATATGTATATGTGTATATATATATATATATATATATATATATATATATATATATATATATATATATATATATATATATATATACATATATACACATATATATACATATATACACATATATACTGTATATATATGTTGTACCTAGTAGCCAGAAGGTAGTACTCGGCCTACTATGCAAGGACCGATTTGTCTAATAAGCCAAGTTTTCCTGAATTTATATATTTTTCAATATTTTTTTCTTATGAAATGATAAAACTATCCATTTCATTATGTATGAGTTAATTTTTTTTAAATTTGAGTTAAAATTAACGTAGATATATGACCGAACCTAACCAACCCTTCCTAACCTAACCTAACCTACCTTAACCTAACCTAAACTAACACAATTCAGTCAATTATTTATGTTCTTAATATAATATAATAATAATAATTCAAATAAGCTAATTGGAAACAATTTATTGACAGTAAAGAAAATCTCTCAGCCTATTAGGCAAATCGGGCCTTGCATAGTAGGCCGAGAAGATATATATATATATATATATATATATATATATATATATATATATATATATATATATATATATATATATATATATATATATATATATATATATATATATGTCGTACCTAGTAGCCAGAACGCACTTCTCAGCCTACTATGCAATGCCCGATTTGCCTAATAAGCCAAGTTTTCATGAATTAATGTGTTTTCGACTACCTAACCTAACTTTTTCGGCTACCTAACCCAACCTAACCTATAAAGATAGGTTAGGTTAGGTTAGGTGGGGTTGGTTAGGTTCGGTCATATATCTACGTTAATTTTAACTCCAATAAAAAAAAATTGACCTCATGCATGATGAAATGGGTAGCTTTATCATTTCATAAGAAAAAAATTCGAGAAAATATATTATTTCAGGAAAACTTGGCTTATTAGGCAAATCGGGCCTCGCATAGTAGGCTGAGAAGTGCGTTCTGGCTACTAGGTACGACATATATATATATATATATATATATATATATATATATATATATATATATATATATATATATATATATATATATATATATATATATATATTACATATATACATTTACATATATATACAAGAGTTGTTACATTCTTGTACAGCCATTAGTACGTGTAGCATTTCGGGCAAGTCCTTAATCCTATCTTCCCCGTAATACGACCCCGGCGAAGAATCATTTTAACAACCAGGTACCCATTTTACTGTTGGGTTAAACAGAGGCTACAGTTAAGGATTTGTGCCCAGTAAATCCTCCCCGGCCAAGCTATGAACCCAGGACAAAGCGCTCGACAAATATATATATATATATATATATATATATATATATATATATATATATATATATATATATATATATATTAATAGGAACATTATCCCCACAAACACAATTCAGAAGATGCAATTAACAATCTACTACAAAAACAAGAAAATGACCAAGCTGCTCATTAAGAATTCTCCAGACACCAAACAGAATGCCTTGAAGGAAAATATTGTCATCTATGCCTTCACATGCCCACTTGGGGACTGTCAGACCCAAAGTTCTCAGTATATAGGCAAGACAACAACGTCTTTTTCCTAGGCGGTTAACAATGCATAAACAGGGCTCCATCAAGGAGTATATAATCTCCACACACAACCAGACCATCACCAGAGACATCTTAACAAGCATCACAGAAATTGTTGTCAGATATGTACAACGATAACAGGAGACTCAACATCAGTGAGGCACTACACATCAAAAAGTCAAAACCAGCAAGCAACAGCCAATTAACACATAATAACATTCTACCCACTTCAAGACCCCGAACCAGCACAGAAGCAAGAGGATAGAATGTATGCCCATGGTTATATGCCCGTTGTATATATCCAATTTATATTCATTGTTTTGTGTTTTGTCTTTTGTTTCCTGTTACCTCGCCCAAAAAATTTGTATCCCATCACCTCACCCAAAGACAAATATAAGCACGATCTGAATAAGTATAAAATGTCTATGAAAATGTGAGAAGTGTTCTTACGAAACACTTCTAGGCGTCGGTTCATAAATAAAAAAGTTAAAATGAACTTTTGGAGAGTATATTTTTCTCCTACCCCCGACAGTGAAGAAAAACATAAGAAATATTGAGAAGCTTCGTGTTAGAATCATTAATCTTACCCTTTCGGTCATATTTAACAAGATATGTTTACAAGACAGACTGCTCCCAAAATAAATAAATATATATATATATATATATATATACATATATATATTTTATTAAATATGACCGAAAAAGTAAGATTAATAATTCTAACACGAATTTTCTCAATCTTTCGTACATTATGCTTCACTGTTGGAGGTAAATCAAAAATCACTTCTCCAAAATTCATTTTTATTTCTAGTCTGACGCGACACGGGCGCGTTTCGTAAAACTTATTACATTTTCAAAGACTTCACAAATACACAACTGATTAGAACTTGCATTTCCCTGATTTTATATCTACATTTGAGTGAGGTGGGAAGGGTGATGTGGCATTACATTTGAGTGAGGTGGGAAGGATGATGTGGCATTAGAGGATATTAATAGGGTATTAAAAGTATCAACACAAGACAGAACACGAAACAATGGATATTGAATAGAAGTGTTTGTAGAAAGCCTATTGGTCCATATTTCTTGATGCTTCTATATTGGAGCGGAGTCTTGAGGTGGGTAGAATATAGTTGTGCAATAATTGGCTGTTGATTGCTGGTGTTGACTTCTTGATGTGTAGTGCCTCGCAAACGTCAAGCCGCCTGCTATCGCTGTATCTATCGATGATTTCTGTGTTGTTTACTAGGATTTCTCTGGCGATGGTTTGGTTATGGGAAGAGATTATATGTTCCTTAATGGAGCCCTGTTGTTTATGCATCGTTAAACGCCTAGAAAGAGATGTTGTTGTCTTGCCTATATACTGGGTTTTTTGGAGCTTACAGTCCCCAAGTGGGCATTTGAAGGCATAGACGACGTTAGTCTCTTTTAAAGCGTTCTGTTTCGTGTCTGGAGAGTTTCTCATGAGTAGGCTGGCCGTTTTTCTGGTTTTATAGTAAATCGTCAGTTGTATCCTCTGATTTTTGTCTGTAGGGATAACGTTTCTATTAACAATATCTTTCAGGACCCTTTCCTCTGTTTTATGAGCTGTGGAAAAGAAGTTCCTGTAAAATAGTCTAATAGGGGGTATAGGTGTTGTGTTAGTTGTCTCTTCGGAGGTTGCATGGCTTTTCACTTTCCTTCTTATGATGTCTTCGATGAAACCATTGGAGAAGCCGTTATTGACTAGAACCTGCCTTACCCTACAGAGTTCTTCGTCGACTTGCTTCCATTCTGAGCTGTGGCTGAGAGCACGGTCGACGTATGCGTTAACAACACTCCTCTTGTACCTGTCAGGGCAGTCGCTGTTGGCATTTAGGCACATTCCTATGTTTGTTTCCTTTGTGTAGACTGCAGTGTGGAAACCTCCGCCCTTTTCCATGACTGTTACATCTAGAAAAGGCAGCTTCCCATCCTTTTCCGTCTCGTAAGTGAAACGCAGCACGGAACTCTGCTCAAATGCCTCCTTCAGCTCCTGCAGATGTCTGACATCAGGTACCTGTGTAAAAATGTCGTCAACATACCTGCAGTATATGGCCGGTTTCAAGTTCATGTCGACTAAGACTTTTTGCTCGATGGTACCCATGTAGAAGTTTGCAAACAGGACACCTAGGGGAGAACCCATAGCGACCCCATCTACTTGCTTATACATATGCCCATCCGGGCTCAAGAAGGGTGCCTCTTTAGTACAAGCTTGGAGTAGTTTCCTCAGAATACTTTCTGGCATGTCAAGAGGAGTACAGGCTGGATCACGATACACTCTGTCGGCTATCATTCCGATTGTCTCGTCCACAGGTACGTTGGTAAACAGCGATTCTACGTCCAACGAGGCTCTTATCCCTGTGGCCCGTGCGCCCCGCAGTAAGTCCACAAATTCCTTTGGAGACTTCAGGCTGAAGGCGCAAGGAACATAAGGAGTCAGCAGGCCGTTGAGTCGCTTTGCCAATCTGTACGTGGGTGTGGGTATCTGGCTAATGATTGGCCGAAGTGGGTTTCCAGGCTTGTGCGTCTTGACATTTCCATACGCATATCCAGGTTTATATTCCCCAATGATCTTTGGCAGGTGGAGTCCGGATTTCTTGGCGTTCACAGTTTCGATCAGTTTGTTGACCTTTGCTTTTAATTCGGCTGTAGTGTCCTTCGTTACCCTTTGGAACTTAGTTTGGTCAGAGAGTATGATGTTCATTTTCGCCAGATATTCGTCTTTTTTAAGAATGACATATATTGGCGACTTGTCACCTCTCCTGACAACTATCTCCTTGTTCTCACGAAGGCTTTTAGCTGCCGCTCTAAGCTCGGGGGACAGTATGGTGCTTCTGTAGTTGCCTCGATTCTTTCCTCCTTCTGCAATAAGTTCTGCTTGTAAGGTATCTTTGGTAGTGACCTTCTTTTGTGTCTCGAGGTCGAATATGTCGTCCAACAGAATTTCCAACTCCACTTTCCGGGCCATTTCACTCGGTCTGGACATAACATGACAGTTTATGCCCAGATTTAGGAGAGTGACTTGGTCCTCAGTGAGGTTAATTCCTGCAAGGTTCAGGAAGCCATCTCTTGGTCGTGGAATTGCCATAGGTCCTCCATATAATGTTGTTAGTTTCTTGATAATCCTTGTTTCAGTGCTGAGGTGATGTTGGTCTGTGAGGATGTCGAGGTGTTGTTCAATGCGGGTACGGATACTATGGTCGATGTTGCTATTTCTCCACTCGTTTGTAGCATGAAGTAGTTGCGTTTTTTTGTCTTTGATTTCATTCTCTGCCTTGTATATCTGATCACGAATCAGATCCTGGCGATATTTTATCGTGAAGGCTTGATTCCTTGCTGCTGGGTCGTGCACTTTAACATTAGTATATTTTGGTAGCAGTCTTTCCTGTAGACATATTTTATTAAATATGACCGAAAAAGTAAGATTAATAATTCTAACACGAATTTTCTCAATCTTTCGTACATTATGCTTCACTGTTGGAGGTAAATCAAAAATCACTTCTCCAAAATTCATTTCCACAGCTCATAAAACAGAGGAAAGGGTCCTGAAAGATATTGTTAATAGAAACGTTATCCCTACAGACAAAAATCAGAGGATACAACTGACGATTTACTATAAAACCAGAAAAACGGCCAGCCTACTCATGAGAAACTCTCCAGACACGAAACAGAACGCTTTAAAAGAGACTAACGTCGTCTATGCCTTCAAATGCCCACTTGGGGACTGTAAGCTCCAAAAAACCCAGTATATAGGCAAGACAACAACATCTCTTTCTAGGCGTTTAACGATGCATAAACAACAGGGCTCCATTAAGGAACATATAATCTCTTCCCATAACCAAACCATCGCCAGAGAAATCCTAGTAAACAACACAGAAATCATCGATAGATACAGCGATAGCAGGCGGCTTGACGTTTGCGAGGCACTACACATCAAGAAGTCAACACCAGCAATCAACAGCCAATTATTGCACAACTATATTCTACCCACCTCAAGACTCCGCTCCAATATAGAAGCATCAAGAAATATGGACCAATAGGCTTTCTACAAACACTTCTATTCAATATCCATTGTTTCGTGTTCTGTCTTGTGTTGATACTTTTAATACCCTATTAATATCCTCTAATGCCACATCATCCTTCCCACCTCACTCAAATGTAATGCCACATCACCCTTCCCACCTCACTCAAATGTAGATATAAAATCAGGGAAATGCAAGTTCTAATCAGTTGTGTATTTGTGAAGTCTTTGAAAATGTAATAAGTTTTACGAAACGCGCCCGTGTCGCGTCAGACTAGAAATAAAAATGAATTTTGGAGAAGTGATTTTTGATTTACCTCCAACAGTGAAGCATAATGTACGAAAGATTGAGAAAATTCGTGTTAGAATTATTAATCTTACTTTTTCGGTCATATTTAATAAAATATGTCTACAGGAAAGACTGCTACCAAAATATACTAATGTTAAAGTGCACGACCCAGCAGCAAGGAATCAAGCCTTCACGATAAAATATCGCCAGGATCTGATTCGTGATCAGATATACAAGGCAGAGAATGAAATCAAAGACAAAAAAACGCAACTACTTCATGCTACAAACGAGTGGAGAAATAGCAACATCGACCATAGTATCCGTACCCGCATTGAACAACACCTCGACATCCTCACAGACCAACATCACCTCAGCACTGAAACAAGGATTATCAAGAAACTAACAACATTATATGGAGGACCTATGGCAATTCCACGACCAAGAGATGGCTTCCTGAACCTTGCAGGAATTAACCTCACTGAGGACCAAGTCACTCTCCTAAATCTGGGCATAAACTGTCATGTTATGTCCAGACCGAGTGAAATGGCCCGGAAAGTGGAGTTGGAAATTCTGTTGGACGACATATTCGACCTCGAGACACAAAAGAAGGTCACTACCAAAGATACCTTACAAGCAGAACTTATTGCAGAAGGAGGAAAGAATCGAGGCAACTACAGAAGCACCATACTGTCCCCCGAGCTTAGAGCGGCAGCTAAAAGCCTTCGTGAGAACAAGGAGATAGTTGTCAGGAGAGGTGACAAGTCGCCAATATATGTCATTCTTAAAAAAGACGAATATCTGGCGAAAATGAACATCATACTCTCTGACCAAACTAAGTTCCAAAGGGTAACGAAGGACACTACAGCCGAATTAAAAGCAAAGGTCAACAAACTGATCGAAACTGTGAACGCCAAGAAATCCGGACTCCACCTGCCAAAGATCATTGGGGAATATAAACCTGGATATGCGTATGGAAATGTCAAGACGCACAAGCCTGGAAACCCACTTCGACCAATCATTAGCCAGATACCCACACCCACGTACAGATTGGCAAAGCGACTCAACGGCCTGCTGACTCCTTATGTTCCTTGCGCCTTCAGCCTGAAGTCTCCAAAGGAATTTGTGGACTTACTGCGGGGCGCACGGGCCACAGGGATAAGAGCCTCGTTGGACGTAGAATCGCTGTTTACCAACGTACCTGTGGACGAGACAATCGGAATGATAGCCGACAGAGTGTATCGTGATCCAGCCTGTACTCCTCTTGACATGCCAGAAAGTATTCTGAGGAAACTACTCCAAGCTTGTACTAAAGAGGCACCCTTCTTGAGCCCGGATGGGCATATGTATAAGCAAGTAGATGGGGTCGCTATGGGTTCTCCCCTAGGTGTCCTGTTTGCAAACTTCTACATGGGTACCATCGAGCAAAAAGTCTTAGTCGACATGAACTTGAAACCGGCCATATACTGCAGGTATGTTGACGACATTTTTACACAGGTACCTGATGTCAGACATCTGCAGGAGCTGAAGGAGGCATTTGAGCAGAGTTCCGTGCTGCGTTTCACTTACGAGACGGAAAAGGATGGGAAGCTGCCTTTTCTAGATGTAACAGTCATGGAAAAGGGCGGAGGTTTCCACACTGCAGTCTACACAAAGGAAACAAACATAGGAATGTGCCTAAATGCCAACAGCGACTGCCCTGACAGGTACAAGAGGAGTGTTGTTAACGCATACGTCGACCGTGCTCTCAGCCACAGCTCAGAATGGAAGCAAGTCGACGAAGAACTCTGTAGGGTAAGGCAGGTTCTAGTCAATAACGGCTTCTCCAATGGTTTCATCGAAGACATCATAAGAAGGAAAGTGAAAAGCCATGCAACCTCCGAAGAGACAACTAACACAACACCTATACCCCCTATTAGACTATTTTACAGGAACTTCTTTTCCACAGCTCATAAAACAGAGGAAAGGGTCCTGAAAGATATTGTTAATAGAAACGTTATCCCTACAGACAAAAATCAGAGGATACAACTGACGATTTACTATAAAACCAGAAAAACGGCCAGCCTACTCATGAGAAACTCTCCAGACACGAAACAGAACGCTTTAAAAGAGACTAACGTCGTCTATGCCTTCAAATGCCCACTTGGGGACTGTAAGCTCCAAAAAACCCAGTATATAGGCAAGACAACAACATCTCTTTCTAGGCGTTTAACGATGCATAAACAACAGGGCTCCATTAAGGAACATATAATCTCTTCCCATAACCAAACCATCGCCAGAGAAATCCTAGTAAACAACACAGAAATCATCGATAGATACAGCGATAGCAGGCGGCTTGACGTTTGCGAGGCACTACACATCAAGAAGTCAACACCAGCAATCAACAGCCAATTATTGCACAACTATATTCTACCCACCTCAAGACTCCGCTCCAATATAGAAGCATCAAGAAATATGGACCAATAGGCTTTCTACAAACACTTCTATTCAATATCCATTGTTTCGTGTTCTGTCTTGTGTTGATACTTTTAATACCCTATTAATATCCTCTAATGCCACATCATCCTTCCCACCTCACTCAAATGTAATGCCACATCACCCTTCCCACCTCACTCAAATGTAGATATAAAATCAGGGAAATGCAAGTTCTAATCAGTTGTGTATTTGTGAAGTCTTTGAAAATGTAATAAGTTTTACGAAACGCGCCCGTGTCGCGTCAGACTAGAAATAAAAATGAATTTTGGAGAAGTGATTTTTGATTTACCTCCAACAGTGAAGCATAATGTACGAAAGATTGAGAAAATTCGTGTTAGAATTATTAATCTTACTTTTTCGGTCATATTTAATAAAATATGTCTACAGGAAAGACTGCTACCAAAATATACATATATATATATATATATATATATATATATATATATATATATATATATATATATATATATATATATATATATATATATATATATATATATATATATATATATATATATATATATATATATATATATATATATATATATATATATATATATATATATATATATATATATATATATATATATATATATATATATATATATAAAATCACCCCCATAAGAATTTGAACCAACGCAAGACAGGCAGGGGCTCCATGCACCTTAGCATGTCCAGTACTTTCACCACTAGGCCACAACGACTGTTAAAAGAATTGGAAGTCGTAAGACCCTTAACCCAATTCCCATCAGCACTTGGTGACCTTTTTGGGCACAGATATTTCTTCAAATCACCTCTCATGCAGGGGCTACATGTGTAACATTTGTGCGAAGATGCTTGAATGATCCCCAAGCCAATTTGCAACCGAAAACTTCTCACCCCTGAAGGATTTGAACTGGATACCTACTGATAAGCTAAGGTGCATGGAGCCCTAGCTGTCTGGGTTTGAATCCTTCAGGGGTTGGGAGTTTTCAGTTGCATATTGGCTTGGTGACCATTCAAGCATTTTTGCAGTTGTGTTACTCATGTGACCCCCCCAAGTGCAAGGTAATTCAATAAAATATCTTCTCTAAAATTGATGTGTGTTGAAATATCACCCTACCATTAACATTAAAGTTTAGAAAAGTAAAATACTGTACATTGCACCCTCCATTTTATGAAAATATTTTTGCTAGTGGAATAAATTTCCACCAAATCAAATGAGGCAGTTGAACCTGATGGGGTTTCAATCCTTTTTTTTTTTCCTGTGTGTTCACCATGATGTAGAAATTTTAAAATGTTTAGCAGTTAAAGAGTTACAATTTGGGCCCATCCTAGAGTATTGCATCTCTTTTCTGTGGGTTATACCAGGTAGAGAGTTCAGCCATTCCTGTGATTTGTGGTTCAGAGAGAAAATGGTCAATGTGGAATTAGTCTTTTTGACAAATTTTAGGGATTTTCTCATTGCCGCTGAAGCATTGCAGAAGCTGTATCAGAAAGCCAGGTTAATTGTTTTATCTTCTAATACTAAAATATTTGGTGCATGTCCCTTCATCATTAAATCTGTTGTGTTCCCTCAGGAAACACTGCACTCTTCTGTCTATTGCACGCCACTAGAAAATTAAGAAACAACACTTTTTGAAGGGCTGAGTTCCAAAACACCAAGGAGCTAAATCAATTCATTTTATATTTACAACCTTTTAGTATCCATGCATTAAAACTTGTGCTAGAACTTAATGATCACTCCTCTTATAGAATATTCAACATATCCTCCAAAAATTATAATGCTTATAGCAACTATTGATCAAGTGTAAAAAATGGACTGTTTCACCCCCCAAAAAGAGTTTACATTTTGTTATTGTAATAGTGCAAATGGCATTCCAAAAAGTGTAACAGTAACTGTACAACCTAATCTAATCTCATTGGCTTAAATAAGCAATCCTAGGCCTAAAATAGGCCATCTTAGGTCTAATTTATTACATGTGTGCACTATTCTAGGTATAGGAAAGATTTTATTTAGTCGTTGCCTTCTTTCTTGTGCCCTCTATAAAATTAATACAGTAGTACAAATCAGGAATGTCTTTTAGGGTGCAGCAATTAATTTTTTTTTCTTTTTAGGTTGATCAGGAGTTGCTGTTAGTACTATTCTTTTTGATTTGACAAGTTGAAATATTTTGAATAATACCAAGTGTTGTAGGCACCCTCCCATTGACCAATTTTAAAGGGGGGAAGCAACCCCCCCCCCCCCCCACCCCATCTCTTAATTTCATGAAATACTCCATTCTCAATTTCTATATTCCACCCCATCATGACTTCTATTAAACTCAAGACTACACATCATTTATATATCATTTGCAGTTTTTCTCTTTAATTACAAAATTACACATTCATATCAGGTGGAAAAAAATTATCCCTTGCATTCTCTGTAAACAACCTCCACATTCATATTTTCTGAAAGCTGTTTTATAATATCTTTGTTTTTTCTTTTCTTTTTTAAGAACCTTGTTTGCCCTGGGAACTCCCCTCCAAGGGGGTGGCCACGACAGAGACGCCTCCAGGCAGCCCTGTCCAAACATGATCTGGTCTGTTCTATGCCCCTTATGCCATCGTGATACCTATCCCTTATGTAATCCTCTGTTTTCCTTTCCCATGAAGTAGGCTGGTTATTCATCATATACACTCGTGTGTAACCTTTTATACAGGCTACCGTTGGTAATTGTCTTCATTGTCTAAACCATTAGTTTATCTCTTGAGCCACTTGGCACACTCTGCCATCCCCAACACATCTTTGGCACACTCTGCCATCCCCAACACATCTTTGGCATTCTCTGCCATCCCCAACACATCTTTGGCATTCTCTGCCATCCCAACACATCTTTGACATTCTCTGCCATCCCCAACACATCTTTGGCATTCTCTGCCATCCCCAACACATCTTTGGCATTCTCTGCCATCCCCAACACATCTTTGGCATTCTCTGCCATCCCCAACACATCTTTGGCATTCTCTGCCATCCCCAACACATCTTTGACATTCTCTGCCATCCCCAACACATCTTTGGCATTCTCTGCCATCCCCAACACATCTTTGGCATTCTCTGCCATCCCCAACACATCTTTGGCATTCTCTGCCATCCCCAACACATCTTTGGCATTCTCTGCCATCCCCAACTTTTTGCGCCTATTCTCCAGGAGGCAGTTTCTGTGTTTTTATGCCTCATGGCTTGTGTGTCTACAGGCCGTCCTTGCTCTTTCTCTTGACTCCCCTTTGGCCCAAGCTTTTCAGTCTTTGACTCCATTTTGTCCGTTGTTTTTTCGGATGCCATTGTGACTCGGTGTTTGACGGCGGCGTCTTCCAGTTGTCGTCCTATTTCTGATTTGTTGGTGGTCCGGGGAGGGGGGGGGGATTTTCTCAGTACTGTATTCCCGGAGGGGTCGGGCCAGGGTTTAGGTGTCTAGTTCAAGGTGGGCCCATGGTGCCAGATTCTGTGCTGGTGTTTCCTCTGGGGCCTTCTTCGTCTGGCCGGGGACGCTTCGGCCCTTTTACGGATCGCCCCATTGCGGGGCAATGGGAAGGGGGAGGCTGGCTCTGTTTGCCCATGCTTGGTCCCACGATTTGTGGGCATTTCAGGTGGTCTCGCCCAGCCTTTGGTAGTGTTGGGCGGCTCCTTTTCATCCTCCGGGGTGTTCGGGACTGGTGAGGCAGGCTTTCTCCGAATGGTTGTGTTGGGTCATCTTGGAGTGGGTACGCTTGGGCGTGGTCGAAACATCCTCATCCCTCGAGTGGGTTTCTCGCTTGTTCCCAGTTCCGAAAAGGGACTATGCGGATCTTTGGTTCATTCTGGACTTGTCCCATCTAAACTGTTGGATTCCTTGCCCCTACTTTCGGGGTCCGTATTCACCTGGAGTCCAGGGATTGGTCAAGTTTCGTGTTGGGGCATCAGGCTTACCGCTTTCGTTGCCTTCCATTCGGGCTGAATCTGCTCCTTTGGTCCTGGTGGTCGTTTTGTTCGTTTGCAGCCATCTCCTTCTTTTCTGGCGAAGAATGAGACAGCGGGTTTCCGTAGTGGTCTGTAGGGTATTGATGCTAGGTCAGGCCAGGGGTACATCGTTTTGTGTCCGGTTACAGCTCTCTGCCGTTATCTGCGGACCTCAGGTTCTCTGTCCGGGGACGCGTTTTGGGTAGATCTTGTGTCCCACATTCCCTGTTCCAGGGCTCGGGGCCTTTCAGGTTGTCTGCAGGGTTATCAAGTCTAGCCAGCCTGAAGTCTACCCTCGGGCTCATGATGTGCGCAAGTTTGCAGCTCTTGCTGTGGGTTTTAGTAATGTGTCCTAGGCTGACATTTGGGCGCGGAGGTTTTGGAGGTCGAACAGGGTCCTGGGTCCTTGGCCGTCGGGTGCAAGTAGTTGTCCTGTCTTCGTCATGAGGCACGCTGTGCTGCCCCATTATGGGTAAATCCCCCTTTTTCCTTCTGTGTGGGTATACATATACTGTGGCTGCTTGGAGCTGTAGGGGCTCCTCCCCCAAAAAAACAGCGTTGAATGTAATGAAACATCCATTTTCTGGGCTGAGCCCTGGAGGTTCCTCGATACCCTCCCTCCCTCTGGTCGGTGCTTTTGTTGTCAGTCTCCAAACTGCCAGTCAGCGCTTGGTCGCCCGGGAAGGGGGGGGGGGTCGCTAATGAGTAGGTGCGCTGGTTGAGTGGTTGTTTGCTTGTTTGTTGCTTTTTTTTGGGGGGGGGGAGTTTTTGGGCTCTATTCATTCTTGGGGTTGCAATGTTCTACCAGTTGGGGATTGTGATACAGTAGTCCTCCTACCATTCTGGGTGATACCCCCGGTCAATGGTAGACATGACTAGACTCACAAAGTGGAGTGTTTCATAAGCCATTGCTCCTTTCACCTCTGAGGGAACCAGGTCCTGGCTCGTAGTTCGTGGTAGGCACAAAACTCCAATTAACTGATGCTCTAGACTAATATAGTGGATATCAGTCCATTAGCTTCAGGAAGCCTTTGGGGGCTCAACCCAGAAAATGGCGTTTCATTACATTCAACACTGTTTTTCTGCGTATCTCCAGAGTTTCATGTTTGAGTGATGCTGATCATAGGTCTTTCACTTGAACCTCTTCCATTATTTCATATTGCCTTTCATTTTGTCTGTTCATGCTGTTTTAAGTAAACAGCATTCACCACTTTTCTCACTTATCTTTCAAAATCCATTAGTTGTCTTGTACTTGTATTTGCATTTTAACTTCTATTGCTTCACGGATAAAACTTGATCACTGTCGAGAGCTTTTTGTTCATCTCTGCCATCAATACCGAGTCATCCATAAAAGTATGAGTTAGAGGGGGAGCTGCGTCCTTCCGTCAAAGCAGGGGGATGCATCCATCCATCAAAGCACAGATGACCGCGGCCATCTGTCAAAGCAGGGACTGCATCCTTCTATCCAGCTTCAGCTTGGCTCTTGTATGGAGGGGACTGCATCCTTATGTCCAGCTTCAGCTTGGCTCTTGTATACTTAATCACTTTTTGTCTCTGAAAGTTCCTTATGTATACTGTACAGTATATGTGGAAAAAACCATAGGAACATTGTATACCTAATTCTCTTAACACCAATCTTCACATGTCTCCCCTTCAATTTTAACATGTTGTTCTCTTATAAACATAATGTCTTTGTGAATAATACTGTAACTCCATTTCTAACCCATAGATTTCCTATGCCTTCCTTAGGTCATTTGAATATTTTCTTTATCATAGGCATTTTCTGGTCCATGAATACTGTACAACTTCTTTGCTTTATTTTCCAATATTCTCTTTGTTTACTTTTCTGTGGTCACCTTCCTTGTTTATGTTGTTACTTTTCTTATCCTCAATTGTTTTGACTCTGTCATACACCTTTCTTGTATGCTCAGGAAAGTAATTCTGTGTTTTCTGCTCTTGCTAACATTATAGTTGAGCAAGGATCTATTTTCACTTCAATCCAGTCATCTGGTAATCTTTACTGTCCCCTGTTATGATCTCTGCCTTTATTCCATTACTCCTGTGCTTTCCTGACTTTAACCTGATGTCTATTACCTCCACTTTTGATAAGTCTAGATTGACACTTTCTTACTGATACATTATATTTCCATGCGTAATATTACTGTATCTAAAGTGCCAACTTTTTATCATCTGATGGTACACTCTAAAATATTCTTTCCTTCCTCCTGAAGTTCCTCATTTCTTATAGATAAGACTTATTGTGACTTATTTTGTCACTTCCCATTAATTACATTCTTCGTATACTGTACAACTGTATTTTCCATGGTCGTCCTTATCAGTAATTTTCCTAAATTGTCTTTGGTGTTTTATATTTAACAAATCTTTCTAGTCTTATGTTACAACCTTCATATGCTCCTTTATATCTCTCCCTTTTGAATTATTTCTTTGTAGATCCTATATGCTTCTTGTGTATCTTTACTGCACCCTCTGTAGTTATTCCTTACTTGCTGATACCATCTTTATTTACTTGTCGTATAGAGCCTTTACTGTTCTCGTTGCGCCTCCTTTGGTCAATGACTGAAGGTTTTATATATCACTCTAGTCAGTAATGCTGTTTTAAAAATATCTTGATGCTTCCCTTGCCTGTTCTCTTAACTCCTCTTTTTGCTACCTCATGCAGTTGATGTCACAATTGCATGACTGAAAATTAGACACCTAATCCACAAATCTCAAACAAATTTGAGATGTTTTGGTCCATCCTGGACCTTATTAAGTTCCATTACATGGTAACGATCCAGGATGGACTGAAATGTCATCAATTTTATTATTTTCAAGTTTGTAGGTTGGGTGTCTTGCTACCCTCATCTCTCTCCAATTTCCATGGTTTATTACTCCACTTGGTCTTCTACACTGTCACTAGTAATGTGGCAGCTGCCTCCAACCCCTACACTGTCACTAGTAATGTGGCAGCTGCCTCCAACCTCTACACTGTCACTAGTAATGCGGCAGCTGCCTCCAACCTCTACACTGTCACTAGTAATGTGGCAGCTGCCTCCAACCTCTACACTGTCACTAGTAATGTGGCAGCTGCCTCCAACCTCTACACTGTCACTAGTAATGCGGCAGCTGCCTCCAACCTCTACACTGTCACTAGTAATGTGGCAGCTGCCTCCAACCTCTACACTGTCACTAGTAATGCGGCAGCTGCCTCCAACCTCTACACTGTCACTAGTAATGCGGCAGCTGCCTCCAACCTCTACACTGTCACTAGTAATGTGGCAGCTGCCTCCAACCTCTACACTGTCACTAGTAATGTGGCAGCTGCCTCCAACCTCTACACTGTCACTAGTAATGTGGCAGCTGCCCCTAACCTCTACACTGTCACTAGTAATGTGGCAGCTGCCTCCAACCTCTACACTGTCACTAGTAATGCGGCAGCTGCCTCCAACCTCTACACTGTCACTAGTAATGTGGCAGCTGCCTCCATCCTCTACACTGTCACTAGTAATGCGGCAGCTGCCTCCAACCTCTACACTGTCACTAATAATGTGGCAGCTGCCTCCATTCTCTACACTGTCACTAGTAATGTGGCAGCTGCCTCCATCCTCTACACTGTCACTAGTAATGTGGCAGCTGCCTCCATCCTCTACACTGTCACTAGTAATGTGGCAGCTGCCTCCATCCTCTACACTGTCACTAGTAATGTGGCAGCTGCCTCCAATCTGTGCTTTAATCTTTAGTGTGATCAGAATGAACATAATCATGTGAATTTAGTAGCTCTTCCCTACTACATTGTACTGTGCATTCACTGTCTCCTTCTTGCTCCTGTCCGTGACATGATTCAATAGTGATTTCTGTTTACTTTCATAATACTGTATGTACTAGGGAGATTTTTTCATGAGGATGCTACATTGTGGAAGAGCAAAATTAAAGAATAATGAGGCTTAAGCAAGATAATGTTAAAATAGAGGATGATGAATAGGGGGACAAAGGGGTACCAATAATGTAGAGAAACACCGGTTAGAGAGTTGAACGTTTTCATGATATTTTGTAAGTTTGAAATGTAAATAAAATCTACTCTCTGTGTGATGTTTTTCAATATTAAAGAAGAGTGCTGATAGAAAGATTCAAAGATACTACACTTACATACAGTATATGTAGGTTAGAGATGTTGAACTAAATGTAAGGGAGGCTGAATTCAAGACGTAGTTATTGGAGTATGTTAAATATTTGCACATGATGCATTTTGTCATGATTTGTGGCTGCTGTTTGGTGATCATGGATGAACCCAAAAGTGTTTTAGTAAATAGTTATCTATATCTAATAAATATCAGGTTACTGTAGTTTTGTTTCAAGAAAGATTAAATAAAGGATAATTTTACAATTCTAATTTCTGTTTAACTTTTGACAGCGAGGGCGGTGGCCTGTATGGGCACATGTATGGTGCTGTACCGCCTGCCCACATGTCCATGCCTGCAGCTGCCGCTGCTGCTGCAGCTGCAGCAGCGGCAGCAGCTGCAGCAGCAGCCGCAGCAGGAGACCCAAGACACTTACCAATGCCAGGTCCTGGCTTGCATATAAACATTGGAGGGGGTTCCCAGTTACCATTAGACCTCTCCTTACCCCCCACTCTCACGCCTGAACTGCCTCCTCCACCTAGACTCACCTACATACCTCAGGTATGTCATATAGTAAAAGTTTTATCGTGTAGCAACTCTGTAATGCTTTAACAGGTTTGTTATGTATTGCTATAATAGTTTTATGTAATAACTGTACATAATACTGTAATAGTTTTGTCATGTAGTAGCTGTTGCTTTGGCTTTAACCACATGAAAAATAATTATTGTATATACATCTATAATATTTTATGGGATTATGGCATAACTTAATAAAACTTA
The DNA here is from genome assembly GCF_040958095.1 of Procambarus clarkii. Taxonomy (NCBI): domain Eukaryota; kingdom Metazoa; phylum Arthropoda; class Malacostraca; order Decapoda; family Cambaridae; genus Procambarus; species Procambarus clarkii. The sequence goes on from NC_091189.1 coordinate 27,086,642, forward strand.
GTGTGTACTGTATTCTTTCAATAATTTGTTTACTGCTACATATTTAAAGCATTATTTTATATTTTATTTCTTTTAGCTTCCATTATTCCAACGAGGTTCTGCATTTCCTCGGTTGGAAGATTACATGCGTGTAGTTGACCATCGGCGCCTTCCTGTAGTTACCCGTGGAGCAACACAGAACACAATAGAACGCAACACGTTCCCTCACAAATACAAGAAGGTAAGACTAAGACTGCACGTACCTCCAGAACATGTACTCTGAAGCAACATTTGTAAAATTTGTGATTTTTTTTTTCACTTAGGCCACTCTATTTGGCCTGTCACTTAGAAATATGTAGAAATTAAGCATTGAATGTAAAAAAATACCCTTTTCCTGGAAGGCCACATTAGGCCCTTCTCTGGTGCATTGACTTTGATACCACGAAGATGAGTACAAAACTACTAGGCCTATGGACTGAGACAAGCCTACCAAATGTCTGGTGTGCTCATTGGGGCTAGAGGAGCATGGGGATCTGAGATCAACCCAAACCCAAGTAAGACTCCCCAGAAAGTACAGGCAAAGCAAACCAATCTACATATCTCTGTTATTGGTAGAAAGACTTGAACCATCCTTGGAGGACAAGATGAGAGAGAGTTACAGGAATGAAAATGGACGAGGACAACCAGTGAGAAGGTCTGGGAACCAGAGCTAAACCAGCCATCTAGGGGCCAGCAGAATGATGCATCTTGCAATAGTCTTCAATTTTTCCAACACAGGAGCTGGGTTGGAGGAAACAGGCAAGGGAAATCCCATAGCATAAGTAAGCACATCAAAATGGCAACAAACCCCCATTAAAATACACATAAGATTAGGGCATCTTTTTCCAATCCAGAACTCTCAAACAAGAGAAATAAGACCATTACTATTAAAGTTTATGATAGCCTGTTTGCCAACCAGGAGAATCCAGGACCTCATAACATAAACCAGAAAACAGCCGTAAAGTGTATTCAGAATTCATTTCTGAAGTAATGTCTTAGTTCCTGAGTAAAAACTCAAGCATATCATGCTGTACCATGTAGGCCAAAAGGTGGGACTGATGAAACTTACAGAGTGGAGACAAATCCAGATCACAGACAGATCTGGGACTGCACCTTAGCGGTAGTGGAGGCAGCATCCTGCTGAAATTGTGATGACGAATAAGGGGTAAAATTTGGAAGGAGCAGCCCCCCAGGTTTTGGCTCTAACACCCAATCTGAGTCAAATGGTACTTGTTACACAACTTCCTGCAACCCCCAAACCCCTAGAACACAAGTCTATACTAGTACTCGAGGAGGAGGAGAGAGGTGGAGAGTAGTCGAGTTGTATATTGAAACCTCCTAACCAATGAAGAGTAAATTTTGTATAGCCCCACAAACACAAAGAATGAAACCTAGAGAGACTGGGCTCCATGAATAGATCCTAACTTGTATACTTGTAACTAATGTAACCTTGGAGTCCTTTGTTTTTTATAGGACCTGCTTTATCATGTTATATATGACAGCACCCCGGTGCACAGAAAAATTATTCATAACTTTTTTTGTATATATATTGTTAAATTCCCTTCCCTGAACACAAGCATAAAAAAATAATAAAAATGACTTACTTTGGGTGTAGTGATGTGGAGAAGATGAGCTGTGACATCACAGATTGGTGGTCACCTGTGACAACGACTCTCAGAGCTGGTTGTGCGGGCGATTCATCATTCATGACATGACACAAATGTATTTCTGTTCATTTTGTCAATGTATTTAGATTGCTTTCTTTACTGTGGGGAAGCCCTGTCGGTTCCTTGGAACTATTGGACTGATATTGCCTAATATTAGTATGGGGCTTCAATCATATGGAGTTGTCATGCCTACCAGGGACCACTAGCCAGAACATAGTCCCCTCAGAGAGGCACAGGGAGGAATGGCCTATGAAACTCATGTATGAAAGTGTTCATGTATGCCATCAATTGGGATTGAGTACCCACAAAGGTAGGTCCTTTAAAACAGACCCCTCCTGGTAGAAAAATTGCAACCCGAGAAAGAACAGACACTAGAAAGCCCTCCCCTCCCCCCCCCCCCCCTTCCCAAAGAAAAACAAGTTAACAAGCAACGCATTCCACCGCTCATTTCGGACCCCCCCTTCCCTTTCCCCCGGGAGAGGGGGAGAGGGGGATCCCAGCCCACTGAGCCTGCAGCCGAACCGTCAGATTGTCGGCTGCGGCTAAACGGGGTGTAAGTCTGCTCTGGTCTTGGTTGCCTGATTGACTTTGCCCTGCTGGTGTTCCTGCTGTGCATTGGAGGTGGCCAAGAGTTTGTACCAAGGGCTGCATGCACTTCGAGGTTCCTTCCCGAAGTTCCCTGTGAGTACATCCCTTGGGGTTCAGAGTTATCTTCTCTGGGTCCTTCGGGTCCCCATTCCCATAGAGGTAGAGGCTACCTGACTTTCTGCCTCGCCTTTGGGGTCAGCTTAGGTCTCGGTACTTTCGTTTGGCCCTGGGTAGAGAGTGGCTTGTTGCTGGTTGGGGCGCACTGTGCTGCCCTGTTTGCATAATTGCAGCAGCCGTACCACTTTCTGGTCCCCTGGGTTGTGGTGCTTCCTCGGGGTTCTCTTTCATACTTTTACTTTTCTTTTTGCCTGTTGGGAGGCTGCCAAGATTCCTATTATGAGATTCCTAGGTTCAGTAGGGTAGTCCTCCTCTGGACCTCCGAGGTTGCTCGCCTCACGGGCCAGTTTGCCCGCCTCACGGGCCAGTTTGCCCGGATACATACCAGGGGTTACAACCGTCTTTGGCGGCACTAGTGCCTGGGCTTCCGGTAGGGTTACATCCCCTTGCAAGCCCTGGAAAACCCCATCGAGGCTTGGTTGACTGTTGGATGTGTCCTCCAAGTTCCATCTCACCTCGTGCAAGTTTGCAGGTTGTTCATTGCCCCCTGTCTCAGGGTGACAATCACCTGTTTTGCCTTCGTCAGGCTGCTTGTTGAGTCGCAGACACCATTTAACCCAGAGTCATGCGGGGTCTTGTTCCCTGCTTGCTCTCCCGTTACCCATTCTTCATCGTGATATCTTAGGGGTCAAGCTGCTATCGCGTTGCATTGTAGGTTTAGGTGGTTGCAACGTGCTGGGTTGGTTGCCCGCTCGAATGCCCCAGGGCTGCCCCATTTTGGTTAGGATCTGGCCTTAGGGGTATTGATCGCTATGGCCTTAGTTCTGTCCGCGCCCTCGAGTCCTCTTGTTGGCGTAGTTCGCCCTGCTGCTTTTTCCCCCTGCTCCCGGCTCCCAAATGTCTGAGGGTTTCGGGGTCAGGGCTGGGTTTAGTTGGGATGAGACTTGGGCGGCCCTGGGGGACTGCCCCGTTCGATGTGGAGACGGAAGTCTTTGAGTCTTCCTCCCACCGAGGCTTCTGGGTCTACCCAGCGGGCCCCCTTTCTTTGAGGCTTTTTTTTTCTCTTGGACTCTGCCTTTTCTTCAAGGGTGTAGAGCGTGGAGGTAGGTTCTGCCAATGAGCCTCTCTTGTGGTTTCAGGGCTTGGGGTGGAGCCCATTTGGTGTGCTTGGGCTCCACTTCGCTCCTGCTTGGGCCTTTGTGCTTTTGAGCAGGGGTATTGGTGCATGGGAGGGGGTTTTCATTCCCTCTTTTCCTTCGGCTTTGGTTTTGCCATACAGTATTTGCCGTCGTGTTCTGCGTTTTTGGTAGCTTCCCGGTCTGCAGTGGCGTTGTTTACTTTGGAGGCCATTATTGCTTTCCTGTTTGCTTGCCTGGCACTCAGGGCATTGCTCAGTGTTGTGTTTACTTTTCGGGACTAGGTGTGGGGGTCTGTTGGTGCATGTTTTTAATGTGTTTTCACACTCTGGGCCTCCCAGATGTCTCTGTCACTCCCTCTTGTCTGCCTTTCTCTGTTGAATTTTGTCTACACGGCCTGGAATACGGAGGTATGTGGCTTTCTGGGGTTTTCCCATTTTTGGCTGCTGCCTGCATCGGCTTTTCAAGCCGTTCCCCCCCCCCCTCTCTCTCTCTTTTTCTTGGGGGTGGATGGGTGCTCCATGTGTGTTATGGCTTTCTGCTGTTCTGGTGTTGCCCTTGCCTCTTCCCTGCCTCTTGCATTCTTGTCTTCCTTCTCTGCCACTGGACATGTGTTTCTCCATGTCTCTGGGGCTCCTGAGGGTGCACATTATTTGTTTCTATCTTTTTTTTCTTTTGGCCACCACCCTTGCCATATGTTGTGTTTCTGTGTCCCCTTGGTGAGAGGCTAGGGTTGCTGCTTGTCTGTTTTGTCTTACATTTTGTGTTCTTGGCCGGGGTGGGTTGACCTGGTGTTTATCCTCCCCTGTTGCATCTGTTTCCCTGCGGTGCGTGGTTCTGTTTTTCCACGCCTTGGGGGAGGTTTTCTTCCCAGGTTAAGGGCTTGACCCTCCTCACACCATTTTCATGCTCGTGTGTGTAATTACCTAAGTGTAGGTAATTACCTAAGTTTCTAGGATGAGAGCTACGCTCATGGTGTCCTGTCTTCCCAGCCCTCTTTGTCATATAACGCTTTGAAACTACTGACAGTTTTGGCCTCTACCACCACCTTACCTAACTAGCTCCAACCGTCTACTACTCTGTTTGCAAAAGTGAATTTTCTTTTATTTCTTTGGCATCTTTGTTTAGTTAGTTTAAATCTATGACCTCTTGTTCTTGAAGTTCCAGGTCTCAGGAAATCTTCCCTATAAATTTTATCAATTTCCGCTACTATTTTGTACGTAGTGATCATATCACCCCTTTTTCTTCTCTCTTCTAGTTTTGGCATATTTAATGCCTCTAACCTCTCCTCGTAGCTCTTGCCCTTCAGTTCTGAAAGCCACTTAGTAGCATGTCTTTGCACCTTTTCCAGTTTGTTGATGTGCTTCTTAACCCTTAAACAGCGCAAATCATACATATATGATTTGAGTAACTGTCACAAAATGGCAGAAATCATATATACAGTGGCACCTCGACATACGATTGCCCCTACTTACAATAATTTCGAGTTACGATGTAAATTTCATCGAAAAATGTGACTCAACATCCGATGGTGTCGTCGACTTCCGATATTTGTTGGTACACGTTCGGGTCGACCGAGCGCGTGGTTCCCGGTCACGCAGCCGACCTGCCTCAGTTTACTACAGCTGCCCGCTTAGTGACGATCGCGCCTATAAGAAATTCCGCTTTTGTGGTGATTTTTTGCATTTTGAACATTAAAGTAATTATTATATATCATGCCATGAGTCCCAGGAAAGTCAGTGGTAAGGTTCAACATATGAAAACCCATGTAAGGATGACCATAGAGCAGAAACAAGAGTACAGAATGTCTCCTCCTCAACAATTAAGAAAATGTGTGCAGCATGGGAAGAATTGCAAAGCTTTGCTGAAACGACTCGCCCAAATCAAGCTGCAGTAGGCCGTTGCCTTAACCTATTCAATGACGCTGGGATGCATCATTACAGACAAATGTTAAAACGAAGGGAAAAAACAAATGTCTCATGACAAATTTGTAGTGAGACAAACAAGCACTGAACCACAACCAGGTCCTAGTGGTATTCAGGCAAAACGTAGGAGAGAGAGAGAGTACCCCAGAGAAAACATCACTGCCTGGTGTGATAATGGAAGGGGACTCCCCTTCCAAACAGTAACAACTCTCCTCCTTCCTCCTCATCACCATCTTCCATACGCCATCAAGAGCCCTCCATAAAGGTAAGATAAACTTTGGTACTGTATTGTAGTTAGAAAAAAAACATTGTATTCAGTATAAAATGGATTTGTATGTTAATATTTTGGAGGGTGGGGAACGGATTAATTCAATTCCTTTTATTTCTTATGGGAAAAATCGCTTCGACGATATTTCGACTTACGATATTTCTACGATCCGTCTCTGGGAACGGATTAGCATTGTAAGTCGAGGCCCCATTGTATATGATTTGCGTATTTAAAATAGTTTAAATAGTCCTACACATACATAGAGCTCACATCTGCTTCCTCAGACCACCAGTAACCATCCCCATCTTGAAAAAAAATCCAGAGTCCCTCACTTTTCTTCAATGGCCTTTGTAAGAAAATGATGACCATTGCTTGGCAACATCACCATCCAGTGTCTGAATGTTTAGGGCAGCCACAGAGGAGACACTAAACTTTTAGCAACAGCACATGAGTGATTACCATGTATATATTTGAGGCAAAATGTGTGCAATATGCAATTTTAATATTTAGGCTTGAAACATATTTATACATGTATTATTATGAATAAGTATGTGGGGGTGTCTATATCTTTACTTGTATATCCATACATACTTATATTTTCAAAGTTTTACATAATAGACAGTAACTTTGACACACAAATACAACCTGTTAGCATGAAAAAACTAAATAAATAAATTGAGAAACAATGAAAATAAATCAACAAAATTATTCCTATGCGGCACCTCAACTAAAACTATGCCACTTCTCCAGGCCACTACAGCTAAACCACAAGAGCTACACACTTTTTATTTGGATTTTTGTGCTTCCTCAAGGCTAATTAACAATGTCATAAGAAAAAAGAATCTTTTCAGAACAATTTTTTTTCTTGAGCGCCCTGGGAATGTTTGCTATTTAACAGTTAGCGGTTTAAGGGTTAAGATATGGGCACCATAAAACCGCTGCATATTCCAGCTTTGGTTTAACAAAAGTCGTTAACAATTTCTTTAGTATTTTGCCATCCATGTATTTAAAAGCAATTCTGAAGTTAGAAAGGCATAGGCTCCTCGCACAATGTTCTTAATTAATTAATTTAATGTGATCCTCAGGTGATAGTTTCCTATCTAGAACCACCCCTAGATCTCTTTCTTTATCAGACTTCTTTAAAGATTTCTCACATAATTTATAGGTTCTGTGGGGTCTATGTTCTCCTATTCCACATTCCATAACATGGCATTTCTTTGAAGGGCATGACAATCATCTAAGTTTCTTATCTTCCCTATTATCTTAGCATCATCAGCAAACATGTTCATATAGTTCTGTATTCCTCTGGTAGATCGTTTATGTAGATAACGAACATTACTGGTGCAAGAACTGAACCCTGTGGTACTCCACTTGTGACATTTCTCCAGTCCGATACACTTCCTCTTATTGCTGCCCTCATTTTTCTATCAGTCAGAAATTTTTTGATCCATGTTAGCAGCATACCCCTCACTACATACACCTGTCACCCCTCCAATGTGTTTCAGTTTCCAGAACAACCTCTTATGTGGAACTCTGTCGAAAGCCTTTTTTAGGTCCAGATAGATGCAGTCAACCCAAAATCTCTGCGGCTCGTTCATAGAAATTGAGTAAATTTGTTACACAGGATCTTCCAGATCGAAAACCGCACTGATGCTCTGATATTACAGTATATCGTTTGTCTCCAGGTGTTCTACCCATTTAGTTTTAATTATTTTTTCCAATATTTTGAATATTACACTTGTCAACGATACAGGTCTATAATTGAGGGGGTCTTCCATCCCTTGCTGCCACTTTTGTAGATTGGAACTATGTTAGCCTTTTTCCACGCGTCTGCTACGACTCCTGTACACAGGGATGCCTGAAAAATCAGGTGAAGTGGAATGCTGAGCTCAGGTGCACATTCTCTCAGAACCCATGGTGAAACTCCATTTGGGTCAACTGCTTTGTTCTTAATTTGCTCCTTGAGCATATTTTCCACTTCGTCTCTAGACACTTCTATGTGCTCTATGTTGTTCTCTGGAATTCGTATTGTGTCTGGTTCCCTGAAGATTTCATTTTGTACAAATACACTTTGGAACTTTTCGCTTAATGTTTCACACATTTTCTTTTCATTTTCCGTTAATCTGTTTCCCATTTTCAACCTCTGAATATTATCCTTTACCTGCAATTTGTTGTTTATGAATTTGTAGAATAGGCCTGATTCTGTTTCACATTTGTCCTCTGTCCCTTTTTCAAAATTTCCTTTCTGCCTCTCTCCTTACTGCTGTGTAGTTATTTCTTGCATGTTTCTGTACTGGATTCTCCGGCTTCATGTTTGTCTTCTTTACCGCCTGCTTCTTGCGTCCTATCCAGTCTCTTCCCTTAGGGATTTCTGGGTGGTGGTCTTGTCCCTCAGTCTTGTGTTTCCTGACTGAGGTTTCTAGTTTTCTATTCTGGTGGGGCATCTGTTTTTTTCCTGGTGTCCTTACCCGTTCTGCCCAACCGGCTCCCAAACCTCCGTACTTTGTCCGTGTTGGCAGTGGGACTCGTTTCCTGCATTCTTCTGTGATATGCTGCTATGACCTGTAAATGATATACTATAAAAAGTATATTGGAAACAAACTAATCCGGGGTTCGTTTCCGTGTGCCCTTGAGTTCTCAAATTCGTCCTAAGGAGGTTTTCATCCCCTTGGCTTCCCCTTTTGGGGGTTGGGAGGCTCTTGACTCGTGCCTTTTGTGAGACCCGGTTTTTGTTTGGGTTTGCTTTCTCTTATGCTAATCTGGTTGCGATCCTCCGTTCCAGTGTTTTTCTGGCTGGCTGCCTGCTTGATGACCGGCTGGTGTGGGCTCCCAGCCAGTCGACGGCTCTGCTTGGCCAGGTTCTGGTTTTTCCCTGCTTGCCAGGTTCGGGTTCCTGGTCAGTTGGTGGGAGTCCCAGTTGTTTCTGTCCCATTTTTGAACCTGGCTGTGCTTTGGTGGGATTCTTGGATGGCATCCGTGTCGCTTCCTCCTGTGGCATTGCTCTGGCTGCAATTCCTATGCCGATTATTCTTGAGGAGAGTCCCGGGTCACCCAGCGGTTGCGGCTGTGTGGAAGTTGAGCTTTGCCAGGCTAGTTTCCCCCATTTGTTCAAGTTTGGCCTCGGTGTCTGTTCTGGTTCCTTGGGGCCGTCCCTTCCGCTGCTCTTGCAATCACTGGGCTCGTCCTCCAGGTGCCTTGTGTCGGTTACTGCGTCTCCAGCTTCCTCGCTCTGTGTGTTCGCGGATGCCTCGTCTCACGGCTGGGGTTTTGTGCACTGTGCTCCCTGAGCCTCCCAGGGGCGGTGGGCTCTAGCGTTCCATCGAGCTCTCAGCATGATGCAGGTGTTTGCAGCGGTGTATCTTATGCTGCAACGAATTTGGCTTGCTAGAGGCTTTCCAATCCACCCCATTTGGCCTTTGCCCCGGTGGTTCCTTGCCGGACCACGGCAGGTCTCTTCACTCCTTGGCTTTTTGGGGCTCTTTTGCTGTGGTCTCGGGGTTTTGCACTCTCTGCGGTTCCCTTCTGGGGTGCCTTGTCTTGTCGCCTTGGGTCGGCAGTTGCAGCCATTGTCTCGTCTTCGTTATGAGTTGTGCAGTGCAGCCGCCTCCCAGGTACGTCACTTTTTTTTCTACTCTTTGGGTAGTTAGCTCTAGGAGGGAGCCAATAGGGCTTCCCATCATAAAACCAGCGTTGAATGTAATGTAACACCATTTTCTGGGTAGAGCCCCAGAGGCTCCCTGGCACCCTCCCTCCCCCCCAGTGGGCAGGTTTTGTTTCCGTTTTTCAGCCTCCAAACTGACGGTCTGGCTTCCAGCTCGGTTGGCTGGGACCCCCTCTTCCCCTCCTGGGGGGCGGGGGGAATGGCATGTTGTGTTGCTTGTTAGCTTTTTTTCTTTGGGTGAGTTTCTAGCCTCTTTCCTGTCTCAGGTTGCAATATTTCTACCAGGAAGGGTCTGTTTTGAAGCACCTACCTTTCTGGGTGCTCAACCCCAGTCTAGGGCGGTCGGCCGAACGGACAGCACAGCACACTGGACTTGTGATCCTGTGGTCCCGGGTTCGATCCTGGGTGCGGGCAAGAAACAATGGGCAGAGTTTCTTTCACCCTATGCCCCTGTTACCTAGCAGTAAAATAGGTACCTGGGTGTTAGTCAGCTGTCACGGGCTGCTTCCTGGAGGTGGAGGCCTGGTCGAGGACCGGGCCACGGGAACACTAAAGCCCCGAAATCATCTCAAGATAACCTCAAGATAGGGCAGACATGGACACTTTCATACATAAGAGTTTCATAGGCTATTGCACCCTGCGCCTCTCTGAGGGGACCATGTTCTGGCTAGTGGTCCCCGTTAGGCATGACAACTCCATCAGACTGAAGCTCCCCGTACTAATATTAGCTAATATCAGTCCAATAACTCTAGAGAGCCGATGGAGCTCTACCCAGAAAATGGCATTTCATTACATTCAACACTGTTTTTTTTTCTTGTGTACATGGATCATATTTACAATATGTACACAGTAGAATGTTCATAATGTTTAAAGGAACATGTCACTAATGTATCCACTAAAAATGTTTATTGTCACAATATTACTTATTCAATTTTCATTTTATTTTCAAAGTTTACACTATTACATACTGTTCTTTACTGTATTATGCACTTGGTACTTCACGGGTGTGAGATAATCACTGAAGCAGTTAATAGTGCTCAGTCAATGGCAGCTTTGCACTCCATACACCAGGTACACATGCAGATTTTTGCTTCCTGTGTCTTTGTTGTGTGTGCGTGCAAACAATTCAAGCACATTTTCTTTTTGTCGTCTGTTTTTGTACTATACTGTAAACCATCTTTGTAACCCAGTCTGTTGGGAAATGCTTGAGGCATTGTTGACACAAACTCTCGTCACAGCACTACCTTCCTGGCCAAACTTCACAAGTAATTGTGACAAGAGAGCAAGACTTGTACAAGTATATGGATTGATAGTTTCTTGCCTGATGTCACCAAATACATGTTTAAACAGTTCAGTAATGTTACGTCCATAAGATGAAAAAACTATTTCTTGGTCCACTTTACAGTTTATAATCTTTAAACTTTTCGCTCACATCACTGAACACTTTTCTAACTTTCCAGAGTCTATTGTTTTAATCCATATTATCATTGTTTTCAAAGTGTAGGCACCTTAGAAGTAGCAGGAACTATGACATGTACCTTGCAACAACTGGGGGGTTGGTTCAACAGTCTTTGTTCCAATAGTCCTGGATGACTTGTTTTGCAGCATGTTTCATCATCATACACAGTGCAAGAAACATATACATTTCACCAATGCTTGTGTCTTTCCAACATTGTCATACGTAAAGCTGGTAATATGCCAGATGCAATGAGTTGCATTGTGTAACGGTTTGTTTCTTCAACAAGATGCTGCATAAACGGAATAAAAAATACGCCACAAAATAATACATTTCTCTCGTATCATCGCAAGTACAAGGAAAAATTTCTGTGACACTTAACATCTGTATCATCAAATGTTGGTATTTCTGGTGTAAATGCATCACAATCTTCCCACACGAGTCCAGCCATGTTGCTTGTACTGGCTCCACCATCGTGAGCGCCAACGTACCTGCTCCGTTTACTTCAATTAAAACTCTGTTGGCCAAGAGATGAAGCTCTTCTATGTTGCATGGGCCCCACCACGAACAGCTGAAGTGGAGTCAACACTGTTTTCAGCGTCCCCATAGCTAGGGACACACCGGCGCTTGCCAGAGTATACGACTGAAATGGCGAATCTTTGCCTGGTAACACCACCACAAAAGCTGCTAAAATTAGGATTATCTGTGCTACGTGTACCTGAACCACTGTCACTGAACCTAAAAAAAGCCTCGTCTCCAAGATAATCACAGCATTCGGGAATGTCAGATGGCACAGGTGGTGGTGATAATGGGAGTAGCGTTGACCTGGCACGGTACAACTGGGGGGTGAGATGGCCGTACTCTACACACTCATTGTATCGTCATCAGTGTCTGTATCACTCGTATCTGATACTTTGCTTTAGGTCTTTATCAGACTTTTGGTTGTCAACATCACCAGTGCAGTCCTCTTCAAACAATATGTTCTGTATGTCGTATTCAGGGAGTGGTTTTTCAACCACGCAACCCATGGGAGTCGGGGAGCTAGATGGGTATGTGATGGCAATAGTTGCTTACTCGAGAATGACCCAACTGTCAGCCATCAGGCATGCTGGGAATTTGTTTTCAAACTAGTGGATGCTCACTTTAGGCCTCAGGCCTCCATCTGCTACCCAACCTACCATGCTACCATGCACACGTTTTGAATCTTACGATATACCCACAAGCACCTAAAGGTGTTATGCACACCACAGATTGATTGTGCAGTGCAGGGGGGTTAAAATCTACTGGAGATGGACTGATTTCCATTAGCAGTATCTCAGGAACTGGAGAGACCCAATGCTGAAGACATTTAGCAGCTTTTCTCAGAGACAGAGACAGAGAGAGAGGAAGCATAAATGGATGACATCTGAATACACTTTGACCCTGTTCCAATGGGGCAAATACAATCTGTCCTAATAGAACGTCACATTTTGATGTATACTTTATCTAAGGCCAAAAATTATCGTACTAGAAAATGGTAGCTGCTTGTGAAATTTATCCCGTTTTCTGTTTTAGGTCCTCTGGTAGGTAAGGATAAGTGCGCTTTAATACGACAGTTTCTTGATGATGGAAAATCTTAACACTATCACTCGCTTTGGACACCAAACACGTCCACTTTTTTTCTCTTGAGTCCTAGCCGTGGACAGTGCTCACGTCCATTACAAAAATATTTGTATAAAATTCATTTTATATCCGATCGACTTCGAGATTGTTTCAAAATAAGTGCCTTTAGAGTGCGCACAATTTGATACCAAAATGAAAGATGTAACACGAAACTTGATGTCAGAACACTTGAAAGATTATAAATATGTTTTTGGTCAAAATGTTAAAATATTTGTTAAAATTCTATTTATAGTACTATTATTTTGGGACTAGTTTTAAAATGCACACCTCTACATTGCGAACAATTTGATACCAAAATGAAAGATGTAACACAAACATTTATGTCAGAACACTGGAATGATATAAATAATTTTGTGATGATGAGCTTCCAGAATTAAAATATTGGTTAAAATTCCAGTTATTGCTCTATTATTATGGGACTAATTTTAAAATACGCGCCTTTTTATTGTGAACAATTTAATACCAAAATGAAAGACTTAACACGAAAATTGATGTTGTCAAACTGAATGAGTATACACATTAGGTTGCGGTGTGCTAATTGGTGCTTGTTTATGGGTAACTTTAGGCTTCCCTGCCGGGAGGCATGCCAGGCTTTTGTACATTACTGTATATGCATATACACCTGTAGGGAATTTAATTGCGAACACAACGATACCAAAACGAACCACGTAGCACGAGAATTAACAGAAAAGTTTGAATGTAGCACAAAGCTAGTTCATCAAATCCTCAAAATCCACCTCATTAAAGAGAATAGGCTCAACTCCCACATGCTTTGTTGACATTGGGCAATCTACCAATGCCCTTGTTTTTATCTCTACAATCAAGATACCTACCATCTTTTCGCTTCATCTGCACTGTCTGGGCAGCTTTACTCAGTTTCAAGGTTGATCTCGGATGCCCCATGCTCGCCTCACTTCTATGAGCACACCAGATTCTGGTCCTGGTGTTCAGTAGGCCTGTGCAAGTAGAGCCTGGTTGTTTTGTAGATGTCTCTAAAGTGCCAGAGGCAATGCACTAGGGATTTTTCCAATACTGTATATTTATGTTTGTGTTCTATTGTCTAACTTAAAAAAAAAAGTTGTTACCCCAAAATTGGGAATATAGTCATTGATTCCCAAAAGTCATAGTTTGTTAGGGACCTCACTGTAATGAATGATGTTTAGGAGAACTTAATCCATTCAAGTGGGGTTGCTCTGTAGTACATAATGATAGTGCTGAAGAATCTCAACACTTTGTGAAAGTGATATGTGACTATGCTAAACTTATATGCCAGTCTTAATTTTGTTTACATGTAAGTGGAAGGCATAAAATCCTTTGGCTTAGATTCTTGAGTGTTGGCTTAGTATCTTGAGTATTGGCTTAGCAGGTGTCAAAAATTGGTTAAATTACAGAAGGAAATAGGGAGGTCCTATTTAGAGTCTAAGCAGATGAAGAATCCTAAGAGAAGAATGCATAAGAAATCACATCTTGTGATGCGTTCAGTATTTATGAAGATATCTCCTCATGTTAACTGCTCCTGTAAGGAATTTGTATTGAACAATAATAATCCCAACTAATGTGTGTCCAGTGTCATAATTATAACTGTGTCCCCCCTAGGCATATTTTTTAGACAAATTACTGCATGACTGGAGTGAGTGATGAAAATGTAAGAAAAAAGATGGACATGATTAGTGAAGATAGCATGTAATACTGTGGAAGATACACAAGATAGTGGGCCATACTGTGTGAATGGTAGACAAATTATGTGGGTTGACTGTTGAAAGAGGTAGGGTGTTGTGGGTATTGCTAAATTGGTTAATTGTAAATGGTACAGTGGTGAGTTTTAATATACTGTATTCTGTTTTCTAATTATAGTCTGGTAGAATTTTATCATTATAGTGTAATTTTTGCACATTAATAATTCTGTTTTTTTTTTTTTTTTTTTTTTTTAACAATGTCCAATGCAGATGAAACGTGCAGATGTTACTGAAGATGGTTTAGAAAAATGCACCATTTGCCTGTCTGAGTTCGAGGAGGAAGAAGATGTACGAAGGCTTCCGTGCATGCATCTTTTCCATATAGAGTGTGTTGACCAGTGGCTAGCAACTAACAAACGCTGTCCTATCTGTAGGGTGGATATTGAAGCTCATCTCACCAAGGACTACACGGCCACATCTTCATGAAATCAATACTCTAGTAAGAGTGGAATATCTTGAAGCCACCCCATTCATGCCATTGTGCTTGTGAGGTGACAGTGGAAGACTTGATCAATCCTTCCTCTGGACCCTGTAGAGCATGTTCATACTTTCTACAAGTTACATGTCCTAAAAACAGTTCCACAGCACAAAATATCTGGTTGATTAGGGGAAGATTTCCCACTTACTAGAGGTCTGCAAGAAAAAGTACATGAAATGGCTTATTTCAACTGATGTAAATCCTCGTTTAGGGCTAGAGTTAAGAGAGTATGAAGTGGCGCATGGATATACGGTGCCTCGTGCAGGCATGATCCTCAGTGCATGGAGCAGGACAAGCTTCTGCTGGACCTTATTATAGTAACCAGCTTCAGGGACATTGCTTGTATCTTCAGTACTGTGGAGAATCCTACCTACTGTGTCAGTGCAAGAACTTATGGTATATACTGTATAGTAATTCAGAATGTTATAATTCTCCCATTAAAACAGAAACAGTAAATTGTGTGTGTATACATACACATGCTTGCACGCACGCACATGCACACACATATAATGCCAGTAATGGGTGAAATAGCCAAACTGCATACAATTCTCATTTTAATCCAAATTGTTGTAACTATTATTTTTCAGAAGTTCTACACTAAACAACACTGACAGCTTAACCGGAATTTACACTTGAACTATTTGGCATAACTGGTAATGCATGATTTGGCATAGTCATCATGTAGTGATATAATTAAATATTGTTGTCTTTCCCACAACTACACAGGCTTCCTTTTAAATTATAGCAAGGAAATAAATGGCAGTATTCCTCTTATTTTGCAAAAAATAGGACTTTTATGCAAGGCTTAAATGGCAGGTTTCGCCTATTTATATACAGTACGTATTTGTGTATTATGTGTATACAGAGAAGTGACTGGAATGAACCAAAATATTCTACTGGTGTACATAGGTGGCTGATGATGTAAGTTTTAAGATATAATTTAAAATTGGATATGTGGATAATGGTTTATGGCCAGTTTTGAGATGGTTAACCATATATGTGTATGTGCTGTACATATATGCATATATGCGTATTGTATACATGTACATGAAATATTCATACCTAATAATACAGTATATACATTACACATATGATACACATATTACAGGCAGTGAGTCACTGTATAAATTACCAACATATCTTCCATATCTTAATAAGATTTGGGATCATTTCTTGCATTGTCTGCTAATGCTACTTGTATAAAAGTTGTTAAAAGTTGGCCAAAGTAGTCCGTAGAGTTGCCCTTGTCTTCGGAGGATGCAAAACCAGTTAGTGTGTGTGTGGTGCAATAGCAAGGGTATGAGATTGTGTATAGAGGCATGGTTTTAGCATGTGTCGATAATACACAGTAGTAGGCATGGTACATTTTGTGGGAATGTCGCAAGGCATGTTATTTTATGGGGGCACGCATTTTGAAAAGTGCAAAAGGTGTATGTACTGTCGCCAAATCATATTTGAAACGGGTGTATTCTTATGAAGAAAAGCATGGCTAAACTGGAATGGGGGCAAGACAGAACACTGGCAGTAGTCTGTATAGATGTTGGAGCCAAGTTCAGTAAACTGGATAGATAGGGCATTTGGCGCTCTGCATTGAAGAAGGAACAGCCTCCATATTCTTTTAACCAGGTGTAAATATTGGAATGATGTAGTTAACAGAATGTTTCGTTAGCTCTAGGCTGCTAAGTTTTTTGATTAAGTAAGGTATTTATATTGACGTTTGGAATTTGTATAATTCTGTGTAATATCAGACTTATCTAAGGCGGAAAGAGGAAACTATTTGAGATGTGATTCACAAGAGGTTATTTTTTCTTCATTTTCTTACCTGTTTCCTAGGGATTGGGATTAAGCCCCGTTAGTCCCCACACACTCAGGTATGGTGCAGAAATAGTCAAGTATGCCGTAGATATGCCACCAGTGTGAATGTTTGCCACCTCAAGGACTTGGTGCACGTCTTAAGACTGACAGCGGAGTTCTTGTATATTTATGATGAGTGGTTTGAATGTGATATGTTTAACATAAAGTTTGCATGTAGTACACATTTTATTTTATTATCTTGTGATTGTATATTTTTACCTTTTATCCTGTATTGTGGTGAAGGTTGAAAGGATTTCTTATGACTTTACCTGTAACCTTTCATCTTTGTGATAATGACTTTATTATTTGTCTTTTAAGTGGTTATAATATACTACCATCAACAAAGTTTATTTAAAATTTTATATTATTCCCAAGAATTGTAATTGTTTACCATGAAACACATCAATAGAATGGACTTGCTCTTCTGTTTGACTGATAGATTGTCACGTTTGCATCTCCATATTTGTATTTGAGCCAATGTTGTACCTGTTACAGTTTAGTATCATTTCTCTCCTTCATTGCTGTGTTATTTTTGGCTTGAAACATGGCAACAGTCACTGCAGACAAGCATTAGTGGCATCTTGCCTAGTTCTGCAGAAAATGTTCAGGTAAGACTGAATATCAGTTGAACCATCTCATAGGTGTGGCTGCCTTGAATTGCATACAGCCACAAAACAAGGTTGAAACCTTGTGTAAATAATCGAATGGTCATTTTACCCCTAAGCTGCGCAATACTTACATGGCGATGGGATCGGAAACTCAGTTTTTCAAACTTGCTCAAACGCTTTCAAATTTTTTGTTCATAATCTACTTAGGCAAATGCTCCAACTTTGTCTAAATAATCACCAACGTAACTTGAAAAAATAAGAAAATAAAAAATAATTATCAAATTGAATATTGAAAATTAGCTTAAAAAATATCACATTGTTCATTTGGTGTTATTATGCTCTCAGAATAGCATATGATCTTCATTTTCATAGATTGAGAACATAGGTTTTCAGTATACCCCAGTAGTTTGCTGTAAAAAAAAATTGTCGATATGGCATTTGAAATATGCGCCAAATTTAGACAACAAAAAATTTAACTCCAAACAGTTAGATTTTAGGAAAAATCAAATCTCCAGGATTGTAGAACAGCTGTGCACGTTACATGTAAAAATGATGAGAATCGGTCAGAAATTTGATTTTTGAAGCTGACTTGAATTTGAAATTCTAGTTACAGATATAATTGAAGTTATCGACAATGAATAAGGTTGCTCTAATTCGTTAATTTACTTGAATGTTTTAATAAACACTGTTTGGTACTCGTACTCGAATATGTGAAAGTTGTAGGTCAATGTGTTGAAATGAAATCAAGAAAAACTAACCTCCCAAAAAACAAAATATAGGGATAGTTATAATGATTTAAGGGATATATATGTATACTTTATATAAGTGATAAAACCCTAATCAAAACAACCTAAAGAGTCAAAGAAAATAAGAATTTGTAATCAGTGAAAAAATAGCCAAAAAAAAATCATAGTGCCAAATTCTGCCAGTTTTGACTGATTTATTTGTTGACCAATTTCATTCTATCTTCACATAGTTAGGGACGGGTATACACTCTCCAGGATGTAGAGGTTACAGCAAGATCAGATAATAAACAAAGGAGACAAAAAAAAAAAAAAAAAAAAAAAAAAAAAAAAAAATCTAAAAAAATATTTTTTGGACAATGGTGAAAGTAACATATTAACATTGGGCAATGTATTTATATGATTTATAACACCAATGCCCAAAAAATATTTTCTTAGGGTATTTTTTTTTTAATTTGTTTATGTTGTTATGAGCATAATAACATACTCATTATTATTTGTGATATTGTTTATTACTCAGCAATGTTATAAAGGCAGCAGCTGCGTATCCACTTTGTGGACACTTCTTACTACTATTCTTTGTGCGTCAGACAGGTGCTTGCATCTCTTTATTACTGCATAATCCCTCAGTTCCAGTTAATAGGAGCTGTTCTTATCAACAAAACTTTCTTGAAAAAAAAATTGTCTAAAATCCATTTCTGAAAATATTGGGATGAAGCTTTCACAACGCTGAAGCCAATAAGTTGGAGATTTGTTTAACATTTATAAGTATTTTTCACGTGATTCGACTATTTTTTAGTTTCCCGGCCCCTTAATTAAGGCTGTAGCAGCTTGGGGGTTAATGCTAAAGATGTCATTTTGTCTTTAAAATATAACTTGAGAATTTCAATGTAGCACAAGGTGCCCTTTTTGCTCAATTTTAATTTGAGAACTTTAGGTATCATATTTTGTAATATATTTTTGAAGTAATATTATTTCTCTAGAGTTAAAAGTTGAGGTAAATTGTGTTGGTCTCTTTTCAGTAGACTTCATTAGCCAAAGATATTATGCTGTAGAAAATTCTGATATGCTTTCCATTTCTATTAATAACAATTATAAGACTAGGAGTAATGTGATTTTAGTTAATTGTTGCTGCGAGATTGACACCATTGGGAACATGGTGTAGTGTGACACCATTGGGAACATGGTGTAGTGTATCAGAAGCAATGACAAGAATACTTGATCTTGGCTCACTGGTTCTTTACCTGATTTTAAACCATAATTCTATACAAAAAATACATATGCAATTATGTTTTAGCTTTACCTACTGTTTTATATTCTGTATTTCACTATTGACCTACCCCTTTAAAAATCTTGTAAATTATGTCAGTTTAGAGATTTTCTCTTAAAGATCATGGAGGTTGTTTGTTATTGTTGATATGATGGTAGTGAAGACAGTAAATGTCATTCATATATTCATGCAGTTTCCCTCTCATTCACCTTGTGGGTGGCTGTCATGTTACCAGTCAGCTCCCATGCCCCATCATCCACCCCTTTTTTTGTCTGGCTAGTCATGACACCACTCAGTCTGCCTCCCACCCCCTCCACTTATGACTGGCTATCATGATGCCAGCCCATCCCCACTCACCCTCTCTTTGACTGTATGTCATTGTGCCGGTCAGACCTCCCTTAACCCCTCTCCTTTGCACTGGCTGTCATGGCTTAAGTAACCTGTATGTTACATTGTGTATTATTTATGCATCTGTAATGCATATAAATTTACATGTAGAGGGTTTTAAGGTATTTTTTTATTTGTTATTAGTTGTATTTCCATTACCTCATATTTTAGCCTTTGGAGTTTGCAATATAAAGCTGTTGTTTGTAACTATCTTAAATGAATCCAGGAGAACTGAAACTGCTATTGAAATATAATACTGCAAAATGAAGGTCAAGTTGAAAGTATGGTGCATATTTGCCATACATTTTCTTAACTCTTGCTATTGATAGAAACCATCTTCACAAAAAACTTCAAAAGTTTTAATGTTAGTAACCCAACCTTCACACATGGAAGGAAAGTTTTGACGTTTTGATCTGTCCTGAACCTTTATTACATTGTGTTCGCACAGCTTGTTCATAATCCATGATGGACCCAAACATCGTCACTTTCCTTTTTTTTTTTTTTTAATGTGTGTGGGGGGGTGGGTTGGCTTAGTAATTTTTAGCCATGTTATGGTGACATTCTCTGGTATTGAGATTTTAGTTTTGTGCTTCACTGCGGTAAAAGTTAACTCGAGTAAATGTTTCTGCATACCAGTTAAAGATAGTTCCAGATCATAGTTAATATTTTACAGGTTTGCCTATGTAGATTGTAGTAAGGGATTTTGATGTATTTTTTAAGCCATTTTCATGTGATTGTTTTTATTCTTCCTCATGGATTGTTCTGAATATGCAACATTAATATCATAGACCTTCACTTGCAGTATTGTATTCCATTGCATTTGTACAACATGTTAAACAGATTCATTTTGCACATCTCTTCAAACCTCTTTATTAGCTGATAAATTTGTTACCTGTGGCTAAATTGTGTTTTGAGTGAGGTGTTAAAATGGTTGATACATGATTACTGGTAGTAAAGCATAGCTTGTATTGCTACCAGAGCCTTTCGCTTTCCTTGTTTTATTATGGCCATATTGGCCAAGTGGAACCATTGGGAACGTGTGTGTGTTGTGTGTGATACCACTCGTCTCGCTTGAATCCTCACGTTCATTTCAGAATATAGATGGGAATAATATATTTTTTATAGCATATTATAAGGCCAGGTTTTTAATTGCACTTTGATCTTATCTTATATATGTATACATAAACATATAGACAGTGCGACCTCGATAATCCAGACTACGTATATCATTTTGGACTCCTTCCGGATTTCACTACATTATTTTTTTTCTTTTGTCAAAAAATTATGTTAAACATACTGGTACTTTCGCATATTTAGACAAACAATACTGTACAGTATATACACATGCATTATAAATGATTAAATTATTAAAAATATAATAAAAACAACTTTGTACTTTTTGAAGACCTCCCCATTCTTTTTGTAAACTGGTTAATGTAGCTGATCATAATTTGAGCCATTGAGCTTTTCTCTCCAAGTTTCTTTGGTGCCAGAATGCTCACAAGTTGCAATAATCTCTCAAGTCTTGGCTTTCTACTATTGTTGGTTTCAGAAACTGCAAATAAATATGAATAAATGTTGAGGCTGTATGATGAAAGTGAATCTGCAATGATATACTCCTCGGGCACATGCACTACCAAGCGAGGTGCCCGAGTTGTTCAGGGTTGCATGTTTGCCTCCGTCATACTGCCTCAATATTTATTGATTCATGATATTTTTGTTTTCATTGTGTAGAGCCTAATACCAACAATAGACTCCTCTATCAGCACTTTCACTCCCAAGCCATTATCACCTCTTCTTCCTCCTATATACCCAAACTATTCTTACTATCGCACACATTCTACTTTCAACTAGAACGTGCTAAACACATTCATGCACGTTTAAATGTTAAACACGGATAGCATGTAAAGCTATCACAGGGTCTAGACATGTCTATCATCACTCTACCATCTCTTCCTCTTATCTGGGCAACCAGACCCAGTATGTATCTTTCATGCTCCTCAATTGAGCAGTGTAAAAAACAAAAAATTCATGAAAATTCTTTATGTAACAAGTTTGGCCACGGTCACTTTGGAAGGTGTACATGGTTGGGAAAGGTCCACACTGTGGCAGAATAAGATTTATTAAAAAAAAAATTTAACCAAATTGATCAAATGTGTTGAGCACATAATAACTATGTTGAGTCAGGATTATTGATTTCATCAATATATTAAAAACAAAGACAAGTTTACAAAATTTTATTTTGTTCTGGTAAAAAAATCTGTTATAGAGTTCCGGGTTTTTCAGGTCCACTTCATAAATATTGTAAGTCTTTGTGTGTGTATAGTGCGTAAATATGTGTATGAATACGTGCATGAAATGCTGGAATAGCTCCAATTGTACAACAATTCGCTCAATGACCTCCTCAAGAGCTCAAACCTAGACCACCAGGGTGGAAGCCCTGTACTATACTCACGAAACCAACAATAGCAACTTAAGACTGTCAATGGTTAAGTGGGTATAGCATTGAGCTTCCACCCTGGCTGCCTAGGTTCAAGCCCTTGAAGGGTGGCCATTGAGTGAATTGTGTAATTACCAAAGTGTAGTTCCAGGATGACAGCAATGCTTGTGATGTCCCGTCTTCACAGTATTGTACTCTGCCATATAACGTTTTGAAACTACTGACGGTTTTGGCCTCTACCATCTCACTTAACTGTGTGTAATTATATAAGTGTAGTTACAGCATTTAGAGCTATGCTCATGGTGTCCCGTCTTCTCCGTATTCTTTGTCATATGACATTTTAAAACATCTGACAGTTTTGGCGTCCACCACCACCTCACCTAACTTGTTCAAACTGTCAGTCACTGTTTACAAAGTAAAACTCTCTAATAATTTTTCTGGCATCTTGTACCGTACTTGAATCTATTACCTCTTGTTCTTGATGTTGCCAGTTTCAAGAATTTTTGTCAATTTTGTAAATTTGTGTGTGTGTGTGTGTGTGTACTCACCTAGTTGTGCTTGCGGGGGGGTTGAGCTTCAGCTCATCGGTCCCATTTCTCAACTGTCAATCAACTGGTGTACAGATTCCTAAGCCCAATGGACTCTATCATATCTACACTTGAAACTGTGTATGGAGTCAGCCTCCACCACATCACTTCCTAATGCATTCCATTTCTTAACTATTCTGACACTAGAGGAATTCCAGGTCTCAAAAATTCTTGTCAACTTTGTTTAAAATATATATTAAACCTTTCATTGTCCACCATAGTCTTCAAGCTCTACCTTGAGCTTGACGGTAGAGCGACGGTCTCGCTTCATGCAGGCCGGCATTCAATCCCCGACCGTCCAAGTGGTTGGGCACCATTCCTTCCCCCCGTCCCATCCCAAATCCTTATCCTGACCCATTCCCAGTTCTATATAGTCTTAATGGATTGGCGCTTTCTCCTGATAGTTCCCTTCCCTTGGTGTTGGTGTGTTTGTGTACGTGTGTGTATGTACATGTTTAACTTTTTTTAATTTAATAATGCAGGATGTTGAGTATTTAATTTATTTCAAAATCTTTCCTCTCAAAAATGAGGACAAAAAAGAAATTAAAAGTGTGATGGTCAGTGTTGCCATACGGTGCCTACAGCCGAGCCATGTCCATGACAGAGGTTGATTTGATTGATGAACAAATCCACAAGGGCCGTGACGAGGATTCGAACCTGCGTCCGGGAGCATCCCAGACACTGCCTTAATCGACTGAGCTACGACAGGGTAAAAGAGTTGAAACCGAAGTTCTACTGAACTTACTGGATCCCGTAGCCTCTCCGAGGCACAAACCAGGCTTTTACACAACCCCTGCCCCCCCTGCACCCGAGCTATGGCAATAGGCCGTTCTCCCTCTTCGCCCTTACATCATCACACACAGAGATCACACTAACGTGATGCGTCAAATGAACAAATCCACAAGGGCCGTGACGAGGATTCGAACCTGCGTCCGTGAGCATCCCAGACATCCTCGAATCACAAATCGAATCCTCGTCACGGCCCTTGTGGATTTGTTCATTTGATGCATCACGTTAGTGTGATCTCTGTGTGTGTTGACTGATGAAGATTAAGCCACCCAAAAGGTGGCACGGGCATGAATAGCTCGCAAGTGGTGGCCCTTTTGAGCCATTACCAGTATCAATAGATGATACTGGAGATCTGTGGAGGTGCGACTGCACCCTGCGTGACGGGAGATATCTCCCATGACAGAGGTGATTAATTGATTGATAAAGATTAAGCCACCCAAGAGGTGGCACGGGCATGAATAGCCCGTAAGTTTGACAGAGGTACATGCAAAAGCTATTAGTATGGTATTTAAGAACAGAGTTCCAAGCCTATCAGTGGTTAATGCACTAATAATAATAATATTTTTAATACATTAATAGTTTTGTAAGGCATACATGAAATCATTTTTAATGGAATTTATTGTTTTGCATGTTTAAAATAACAGGACTGATATTTGTATTTGAAATAAGAGGCCAGATATTTTTATTAATGTATTATAGTGTACAGTATAAGGTTGCTTGTGGCTGGTCTGTTGGCAATAATGTTACCATAATAGAAGGACATAAAGAATAGATAATGAGCGTCCACATTAACCTGTTCTCCATAGTATGTGGTGCCTTATAGTGAGATGTTTAGAATATTTTACATTTTGTGGATGCTTGTACTGTATTATGTTAAAGTACACATCGCCCTATACGAGCATCGTCGGCACGAGCACCTGTGGGATGAGTATTACGTACCTCTCTTAGGTGTCAGTCTTAGAATTTGCACCACTACACAGCATGTTTAATACCGAATGGTTGTAAATGTATGAATAAAAACATATTAAATTTACGAGTCATGTAACAATATGCCAGAACCTTAACTTTATTATGCTTCCAACCCTTACACATAAGATGGTTCCCACCTTGTCATGATGAGGGGGTTCATGGACGACTGCCTGCGATGAGTGGGTGGGGGTTGCCGTGGCCCCTTCCTCTGCACCTGTGGCTGTTGAACAAGTGAAATGAAACAAACGTAGGGTTCCTGCTTCAGTCATCGGACCGCCCTCTGGAGGGGTCGCCCATGAGGGTCTGCCCTTGGAAGTTGGTTGGGTGTACGGACCAGGGCACAAAGGAAAAAGAGGTCTTTGCACTGGTTCAGAAGAATGAACAATGCAGTAGGACTCCCAGTGTTAAAAAGAAACGGCAGCATTTCTGATGATGCACCCTTTCCTGCACCGGCCAGCACTCTGCTACCCTGGTATTCCTTGGCGCTGGGATCCAAACTTATGAAAACCATGGTATATGACTATATGGTAAGCGACTCAACTTCCCTGAGACTGGTTTGTGGGGCTTGTGACTCCTAGTTGGACAGTGATGGAATATCTGCCATCAGAACCCAGATCAGGCTTCATCTTCAGCTGTCCCAAATGATCTCTCACTTCCCCTCCCACTTCCTTGGCAGAGTCGAACCCCAAGTCTCCAGTGGTGACTTACCTCGTCAACTGGAGGGTCTCCATCATTACTTGAAACAACTACGCCTTTTACCCCCCTTCCTTAATGAGAAACTTGGGAGCTGTAATTCTGTCTCATATCTACACCAACCAGCACATTGATCATCATTATTGCAAGTATTTCACAGCACACCAGACTAAAAACAAACTCCAAAATAGCACCTGTCTATCAGTTTATAACCAAAATGTTAGATCACTTGGTAAACATTTTGACGATTTAAATGCACTACTCACAGCAATAGGTACTAACTTATCGTTCATTATTTTAACAGAAACTTGGCTAAATAAAGACTATACCCAACTCTACAACTTAGCTGGTTATAAAGCCATTCATAACTGTAGGCCTAATAAAAAAGGTGGTGGCACAGCTATATATTACCGAGATACATTTATCTGCAACAGTGTTATTAGTGACAGAGATGACTACTGTGAATATACTTTTGCTCAGTTTACAATTAAATCCCTTAAATCCTCTTTGACTATTGGAGCCATCTATAGATTTTCCAATACTAACATAGCTTCTTTCTCAGACAACCTAAGGAATCTTATTATAAACAACAATCTCAACAAAAACCACATCATTCTGGGAGGAGACTTTAATATTGACCTGGGTCAACAAAATTGCTCTCAAGTTGACTATTTCCTTAACAGCATGAACTCCTGTATGCTAATCCCCACAATCACCAAACCTACCCGAGTCACTCAAACATCAGCCACTACCTTGGACCACATATGGACAAACATAACAGCTCCCCTTGTATCTGGTATAATCTACGACAGAACAACTGACCACTATCCTACCTTTCTCATAGCGAACATGGACATAACACCACCAAAAAGCAAGAAACTTTCATTTAGGCTACACAGTGAATCAGCTTTAGACAATCTTACAGAGGCACTTTACAATATTAACTGGGATTCTGAATTCAATAATACCCATGATATAAATTCATTAGCTAACCTCTTCATCTCCAAAACTCTAAGCTTCTACAACATTCATTGTCCCCTTCTTACCAAGCAAGTAACTGACAAAAGATTAAACAATCCATGGCTCACAAGTGGCATTCTCAACTCAATCAACAAGAAACATGAATATGAAAAGAAAGTTAGGATTGGCCTAGTTTCAAAGGAAGTAGCTAAAAGGTACTCATCAATGCTTACCAGTATCATAAGAAAGGCAAAACTTGCATATTATGTGAATAGATTCAATGAAGCAAAAGGCAACATGAAAAGCACTTGGAAAACTATCTCTAGTATCCTAGGAACTAAACAACACTCACATAACCAAATAAAACTCTACAAGGATGGGGATATACCGTCAACTGATTTAGAAATGGCAAATGAATTTAATAGTTTCTTTTCATCGGTTGGTGCTAATCTTGCCAGTAAAATCCCACAGACTCAGACACATATTAACACATATCTCTCAGGCAGCTACCCAAACTCTCTTCTCCTTTCACCAATCAGCCCGGCAGATGTTGTGTCCATCATACACTCTCTAAAAACCAAGGCAGGGAACACCAGTGAAATTCCGTCCATTGTGTACAAGAGAGCCTCCCATGCCCTTGCCCCACCCATAGCACTACTGTTCAACAAATCTATAGAGTATCACACCTTCCCTGATATCCTCAAAAAAGCAAGAGTAACGCCAGTCCATAAAGGAGGCAATCCGGCGGACATAAACAATTATAGACCAATATCAAATCTACCCATTCTATCAAAAATATTTGAAAAAATTATTTACAAACAGCTCTATTCCTACCTCGTAAAATTCGACATACTCAGCCCCTGCCAGTTTGGCTTCCGGTCCCAAAAGAGCACCAATGATGCAATCATTAGTCTCCTTGACATTATCTACTCAGCCCTTGACAAAAATGAGTTTCCGATTGGACTCTTCATTGACCTAAGAAAAGCCTTTGATACTGTTAATCACAACTACCTCTTACTTAAACTCCAGCATTATGGAATCCGAGGCCTTGCCCTTGACTACATCCGATCCTATCTTAGTGACAGACACCAATATGTAACCATCAATGATACAACTTCTTCCACTCTACCAATTACCGTTGGAGTGCCACAGGGCAGCATCTTAGGACCTCTTCTATTTCTTATATATATAAACGATCTGCCTAATGTCTCTAATATTCTCAAACCTATATTGTTTGCTGACGATACTACCCTTATCTACTCAAACCTCAACCCACACACACTAAATAATGTTGTGAATAATGAATTTAAAAAAGTCCACTTATGGATGTCAACGAACAAACTAACATTAAACATCGAAAAGACTTACTACATCTTATTTGGAAGCAAATCATCAAATGCAATTCAGCTACAGATAGACAACATTAACATCAGTAATAAAAATGATGGCAAGTTTCTTGGCCTATTCCTAGACAAGAGACTCATCTTCAGCACCCACATTCAACACATAACTAAGAAAGTCTCTAAGACAGTTGGTATACTCTCCAAAATCAGATATTATGTTCCTAACTCTGCTCTCCTCTCACTATATTATGCACTAATCTACCCCTATCTTAATTATGGTATCTGTGCATGGGGGTCTACCACTGCAAACCACCTTAAGCCCATCATCACACAGCAAAAATCTGCTATCAGAATAATAACTAACTCTGCTTTCAGACAACACTCAGCTCCCTTGTTTAAATCCCTAAACTTGCTAAATATTAACTCCCTCCACACATTCTCTTGTGTCAACTACATTTACAAAACCCTGTTCTTAAATGCAAACCATGCTCTGAAACTCTCCCTGGACAGATGTAATAGGACCCATTATCACCACACCAGAAATAAATATATCTTTGATATCCCCAGGGTCAAATTTAATCTGTGTAAACACTCTATGCAAATTAAGGGACCTAGTCTATGGAACTCACTCCCTAGTGAATTGAAAAACTGTAAAACTTTTGCCTTATTTAAAAGCAAAACCAAAAAGTACCTAACTTCATCTATTTAGTTTCCTACACTGAGCTTTAAATTTGCTCTGTACCTAGTGTTACCCAATCTCCTAATTTTTATGTAATATCAAACAACCTTATCATTGTGTTCATTGCTGTCTTCTTTTATGTGCTAGCCATATGCTGTATTGTGACTACCAATTTTTGTCAACTACCATTCAAGCTGTCATTGCAATCAATCTTATATTGTTTCTGCTGTATTGTGCCTACCAATTTGTTGTCAACTACCATTTTAAGCTGTCATTGCAATCAATCATAGCTACCTATGTGCTTTAATATACTGTACCTATAATTTTCTCTCATCTTTTTTTTCATTCCATGTAATCTGTTATCATTTTTTTGTCTATAAATTTTGCAAGTATTTACCTCCTTAAAATTTTCTTAGATTAAGGACCTGCCCGAAACGCTGCGCGTGCTAGTGGCTTTACAAGACTGTAATTACCATAATTGTATCCTCACATTCCTTATGTACATTCTTGTATATGCATAAATAAAATAAAAATAAAATAAAATAAAATTGCACTCAAACATGCATGGTTCCTTTAAACACTGCTACATACCATGATCATTTTGGCCCTATTACTTGATCTGAGTATTTTGATGTTTGTCATGATGAACGTACTGTATATGCTTTTGATTTACACACATTTGCTGACTTTGGATACCTATGTTACTTTTTACCGCACCCAGACCAGCACACGTCGTTGAAGCCCCTTCTAAAGAGGCAGCTGCCCGCCTAGCGGCTTTGTCCTGCATTGAAGGGTCCCGGTAGTACAGTCGCGTTCATTCTTGACTCTCAATCAAGAATTCCGGGGTTAAATCTCAGGCAGGACAAAAATGGTTGGGATCATTTCCTATGACCTAATACCGCTGTTCACCTAGTAGCAGTAGGTACTCAGGAGGTAGTCAGCGTGTTGTGGGGGCTGCATCCTGGGCGGGGTCTGTAATTAGACCCTTGGGGTGAGGACCTTGATATAAGCTTAAGTGTATGAATACACTCTGGCTGCCTGTCCCCCGACACAATGAATTATTATTACAGTAATATTAGTGGGACCCTGGTCTGGGTCTCCAGAAATACTCAATTAAATGTCAGCATTTGCACCTTCATTCTCCCACACCATGTGACCGGGGACAGGGGACTTAATTAAACATTGCCATAAGAATATTTAATGTTTCCTCGAAGTCCAAGGTTATTCTATCCAGCAGACTGATGTGTGCACTCGATTTCCTCTTGGTCATCATCGTCAACCCCTTAGAGTAGTTAACATAATTTGGTATGGTAGGAACCTTCTGTCTTCTGCAGTTCTTGCCGGTGTCAGATGCTCTGTTCAGAAATACATCGCCCCTATCCACGCTTCTGCAATTGATGCTGGAAATATGGACATGATTCCTTGACGTGCAGTAGTTAGATGTTCATGTGCTCCTTGTGTGGTGACCCTGGTCATTCTTGGACAGACTGTTCTCCCCAGGCTCGTTACATCAACTTGGGTGAGGCCCACCCTGCCTCCTCACACATGCATGTACTATCAATTTAGATAGTCCATTCTCAACTTAAAATACTGCGATTGTTTTTCATTTCGTGAGGCAATATGTCGAGGTCTCCATCTTAATTAAATCTTACACGAGTTATGCTTCTGTGTCACATCACACTATTCGTCCCCACCCTTCTTCCCTTCCTCAGTGCTACAACCCTTTCCAAGTCTTAAACCCCAACACCTCCACCAGCTCTCTTTCTTATGTTCTTCTGTGAACTGAGGCTCAAGGTATTCCTCAATTATCACATACCAGCATTTACACTCTTCCTAGTCTTCTCCTACCTGCCATATTTATGTCACTTCTCCACCTCCACACTCTTCTATATCCACTGTGCCCTTCACCGATATTCGACCCCATCTCCCTTCTTAACACCAACCCTCTTCCCCTCTGTATTTTGACCCTCCTTGAAAAATGTCTTCCAGGCCAATATCTATCAAACCAATGTCAAACCAATTCTATTTGCTGACGACACAACCTTCATTTACTCCAGTCCTGACCCCCTTGCTCTAAATGCCACAGTAAATACTGAGCGAAATAAAGTCCATCTTTGGCTAACTGCCAACAAACTCACCCTTAACATTGAGAAAACTTTCTATATTCTGTTTGGCAATAAATCCTCTAATCAAATAAATCTCAAAATAAACAATACCCAAATTTGTAACAAATTACATGGCAAATTCCTTGGCATTCTCATTGACCACAAGCTGAATTTCCAGGGACACATTCTAAATATATCAAAAAAAGTTTCAAAAACTGTGGGCATTCTTTCTAAGATCAGATATTATGTACCACGCCCTGCCCTGGTGACTCTCTATTACTCCCGTCACTAGATTATTTATAATCTAGTCACGATTATAAATCGTGACATTAACCGGGATTCTTAGGACTACTGCCATAGATTACTGATTACAGACATAACAAAGTGCATAGTGACCCGCTGGAAAATTGAAAATTGTCATTAACAATAGAACTTTGTGTTAAATAGAGAATAAACGGGAGACACGTGTGAGCCAGTGAACGAGGCTTTGTGTACATGCGTGTATTAGGAAAAAAAAAATAGTGAACGGTGATTCGTGGAACAGTGATGTGGAACGGGTATCACAACAACATATAAGTTGGAAGTGAAGGAAAATCGTGCATAGAATATTATAAATATAGAATACTAGAAATATAGAATAGTGGCAAGAGGCGGCATCAGTGGTTATAAATCGGGTAACTGGAAACTGGTGACATCAACCTGGGACAACAAGAGGTCACCTGTACCGACCGGGGACCAGCTTCGCTACCCTACGCTAAGTACCTGCCATAAAGTTTGAACAAAATAACATAATATTACAAATATACGGTATACATATAATATTATAAATATTAAACATATAAATATATATACATATAATTTTATAAAGAGTTAAAAGGACTGACATCAACAAGTGATCCATACAGTGACTCTCAAATACAACACAATACATCAGACAATGGAGAGGTGTGGCGAGTGTTCGGGAGTACTGGGAAGACGTAATGCAGGCGTAACGTGCTGCATCTGCAACATAAGATTTCACCTGGGCTGTACAGAATTAGCTCCAGGATGCATAAAAAGGCAAGGAATTTACTGGGTTTGCAAAGATGACAGATTAATGTTAGAGAACATAACTAAACTGATGAAAAACATTCCCGAGTCACAGAGATTACCATTCACAGACAGGCTACCAGTGATATATGCGGACTGGGAAAAGTCAACATTAGATAACGACCAAAACTCAGGAACAGATAGTTTAGAGAACTGCAGCAGTAGTGTGGAGGAAGAGACTATTGTGGTACAAAATAACAGCAATATTGCAGAGCCAGATAATATAAACGATGAGAGCAACAGTGAGACAGAGTGCATAGATGAAGGAATTGGGACGAAAAACGGAGATGACTGCAATAAAGAGGTAGACAAGACAGTCACAGATATAAATACCTTGAAAAACGCAAAACCGGAACACATTTGCAAATTCTACGCTAAAGGAATATGCAAATATGGAAAATTAGGAGCAAAATGCCATTTTCTGCATCCTCGAAAATGCAGGAACATGTTGAAGAGGGGTACATGCCGTTTTGGAACAGGGTGTAGATACTTCCACCCTAAATTATGTCAATTTTCAATTAGGGACAAAAAATGCTACAATCTTCAGTGTCCGGAATTCCATGTGAGAGGTACAGAGCGTTATAGACGGGAAGATCAATATGACACTACTGGAAATTTTTTAGAGGAAAGCAGAAACAGAGTAGTAAATATAAGAGAGGGGAACAGTCAGATGGAACCACTACAGGATTACAGAGGGGAACGGAGATACCCACAAGACTGGAATTCAAATTACCAACAAGCACACAGGTACTACACCAGACAACACCCGTCCTACTACCAAAACTGGACGAATCACTTCCAAAACGACACACCCTGGACGCAAACACAGTGGCCTCCTTACCAGAGCCTCAGATATTAACACCAAGTAAGGCATCCAGCACTTCCACTAACACGATAACATCATTTATATTTGCCAACATCCAGGGTATAAAAACACGCAAATCCAACAAAGTTCAATTTATAGATGGTCTCCTTCATGAGGCAAATGCAGTGTTTGCAGCCCTAACAGAAACCCACACAAAGGACTACCATGATGGTGAAATATGGATCTCAGAGCACAATCTTTTCAGATGTGATAGGAAACACCGGCTTCAGGGTGGGGTCAGCCTCTACATCAAAGACACACTCATCTGTACTGAGCTGCTAAACAC
This sequence comes from Procambarus clarkii, assembly GCF_040958095.1. Taxonomy (NCBI): domain Eukaryota; kingdom Metazoa; phylum Arthropoda; class Malacostraca; order Decapoda; family Cambaridae; genus Procambarus; species Procambarus clarkii. Next base: position 27,119,021 of record NC_091189.1, read on the forward strand.
GTCAAATGATATGGTGGAAGTGCTGATAATCAAAATAGAGATTTTAAATGTAGTTATTGTCCTTGTATATAAGTCACCGGAGGCAAACCCTCAGCAGTTTAAAGACCAACTAATGAAAATAGAACACTGCTTGGAAAACCTCACAAATCCAGCTCCGAACATCATCCTGCTTGGGGACTTCAACCTACGGCACCTGAAATGGAAGCACCTGGCTAATACAGTAATATCAGAAAGAATACCAGGAAGTAGCCTAAATGAACAGGCACATGCAAATGACCTGCTACGGATGTGCGACAGGTTTGCCTTAAACCAGCACATAGTAGAACCAACTAGGAAGGAGAACACGCTGGACCTCATTTTCACTAATAATGATGAATTGATCAGGAACATAATGATTACAAATACCTGTTACTCAGATCACAACTTAATTGAAGTTATGACAACCATGGGGAGTAGACCTTCAAAACCAGTCCAGATTCCCGGTGGAGGAGATTTCAGCAAATTCAACTTCAATAATAAACAGATAAACTGGGAGCAAATAAACCAGGACTTCACAGAAATAAACTGGGAAGAACAGCTAGAAAATGCAAACCTGAACCAGTGCCTGGAAAAAATAAGCTCAGTAGCACTAGAAATATGTTCAAACCGCATACCTCTAAGAAAAAAGAGGAAGAGATGCAGATTGGAACGGGAACGTCGTTCCCTATATAGGCGAAGAAAACGAATCGCGGAACAACTTGAGAGTCGCACCCTTTCTCAAGAACGGCGAAGAAGGTTAGGTAGAGAAATAGAAACAATTGAACGCAAGCAAAAAGAATCATACAAAACCCAGGAGAGGCAAAGAGAGCAAAAGACCATCAGTGAAATAGAAAGAAATCCGAAATATTTTTTCTCCTATGCAAAATCAAGATCAAAAACCACATCTAGTATCGGGCCCCTGCGAAAGGGAGATGGAACTTTCACCGATGACAACAAAGAAATGAGCGAGCTACTGAGGACGCAGTACGACTCTGTTTTCAGCGAGCCATTAAACACACTAAAGATTGATAACCCAAATGAATTTTTCATGGATACGATACCAACATCAAATCATATATCAGACGTCACCCTATCCCCACTGGATTTTGAAGAAGCCATAAACAGTATGCCTATGCACTCTGCACCAGGCCCGGATTCTTGGAACTCCATATTCATAAAGAACTGTAAAATCCACTATCGCAGGCCCTCCACATTCTGTGGAGACAAAGCCTAGATACTGGCGTTATTCCTGATATACTAAAAACAGCAGAGATAGCACCACTTCATAAAGGAGGAAATAAGGCAGAGGCAAAAAATTACAGACCGATAGCACTAACATCGCACATCATAAAAATTTTTGAGAGAGTGCTAAGAAGTAAAATCACAAAATACATGGAATCACAGCAACTCCAGAACCCCGGACAACATGGTTTCAGAACAGGGCGCTCTTGCCTGTCGCAGTTGCTGGACCACTATGATATGGCATTAGATGCTATGGAAGACAAACAAAACGCGGATGTAATTTACACAGATTTCGCAAAAGCTTTTGATAAATGTGACCATGGTGTTATTGCACATAAAATGCGTTCAAAAGGAATTACCTGAAAAATAGGCAGATGGATCTACAATTTCCTGACCAACAGAACCCAATGTGTAATAGTCAACAAAATAAAATCCAGCCCATCAACCGTGAAGAGCTCAGTCCCCCAGGGTACTGTGCTTGCTCCAGTACTTTTTCTCATCCTCATTTCGGACATAGACAAGAACACAACCTATAGCACTCTATCATCCTTTGCAGATGACACTAGGATCTTCATGAGAGTAGGCAACATAGAGGACACGGCGAACCTCCAGTCAGCCATAGATCAGGTCTTTCTATGGGCTACAGAAAATAATATGGTGTTTAACGAAGATAAGTTCCAGCTCATGTGCTATGGAAAAAATGAAAATATAAAAACGGAAACCACGTACAAAACTCAGGCAAATCATAACATAGAACGAAAAGGCAATGTAAAGGATCTGGGTGTACTCATGTCGGAAGACCTTACCTTTAAAGAACACAATAAAGTAGCCGTCACAACTGCAAGAAAAATGACAGGTTGGATAACAAGAACTTTTCACACTAGAGATGCTATACCGATGATGATACTTTTCAAAACGCTTGTGCTCTCTAGAGTAGAGTACTGCTGCACAATGACAGCACCTTTCAAAGCTGGAGAAATTACTGACCTGGAGAGCGTGCAGAGATCCTTTACTGCTAGAATCCACTCAGTAAAACATCTAAACTATTGGGACCGACTAAAGAGCCTAAAACTGTACTCCCTTGAGCGCAGGCGGGAGAGGTACATAATAATTTACACGTGGAAAATATTAGAGGGGCTGGTCCCAAACCTGCACACAGAAATAACATCACATGAGACCAGAAGACATGGCAGGATGTGCAGAATACCCCCGTTGAAAAACAGAGGTGCAACAGGTACTCTGAGAGAGAGAACTCTATCAACATCAGAGGCCCGAGACTGTTCAACACGCTTCCACCACACATAAGGGGCATAACTGGCCGACCCCTCACAGTGTTCAAGAGAGAACTGGATAAGCACTTCCAAAGGATACCTGATCAACCAGGCTGTGACTCATACGTCAGGCTGCGAGCAGCCGCGTCCATCAGCCTGGTTGATCAGTCCAGCAACCAGGAGGCCTGGTCGACGACCGGGCCGCGGGGACGCTAAGCCCCGGAAGCACCTCAAGGTAACCCAAAAATCATTTACGTCCTCTAATTACTCAACACAAAGCTGCTATTAGGACAATATCCAACTCTGGCCCCAGACATCACTCGGTACCCCTACTCAAATCTCTGAATATGTTAGACATTAAGTCACTGCACATTCTCTCATGCGTATTATACATATATAAAACGCTAAATTGTAATGCCAATCCTGACCTCAAAAGCTTCATAGAAGGTTGTAACAGAACCCATGAGCACCACACCAGAAATAAATACAGTTTTGATATTCCTAGAGTACGACTTAATCAAACTAGAAATGCTCTACAAATCAAGGGACCCAGAATGTGGAATGACCTTCCCAACCATGTTAAAGACTGTACCTCTCTCAACCAGTTTAAGATAAAAACGAAGCTATACCTAATAAATTCCCTGTAACCTACCTTACCCCTCTGTTGTCAACCCATGTATGTTTTTTTTTAAGAGCGCTGTTTGTCGACAGAATTGTATTTGTGCTGCTTTTTCATCTATGTTTTCATTTCTTGTTTTCATTTTACTCTTTATGCTCAATTAGTATTAAGCTTTAGTCATTTAAGTTTTTCATGCCCGAAACGCTTTGCGTAATAGTGGCTTTAGACATTGTATGTACTAGCTCTATCTATAAGTCCACCAATCTTTGTAAAAATCTCTTGTATGTATGTACCTTACCTAAATAAACATTTATTTATTTATTTATTTATTTATTTATTTATTTATTTATTTATTTATTTATTATCCTCCTCCAAGCCGTCTTCGTATCGTCCGCTCCCGTTCTCCCTCCCAACCTGAGACTGTGGAGGCTGTCGCACAGAACATTGCTACTGGCAAGCCTATGTCTCACAGAAAATTAATACTTGTTCCTTTCCCCATTTTCTCCCCATCAAGTAAAAAGGCTTCAGTCCTGCCCTGAATCCCCATCTCCATTTTTGTTCCTGCATCTCCTCCCATCTTGGTATTTCGAGTCCGATGACCTCGCTGTGGACGTTCCCGTAGCCTCTTGTTTCTATCTCTGGTGCTGTCCCTGATCCAGTGCTGCCATTTCTGCCCTTAGCCCCATTCCCTTGACTGCCCTTTCCTGGCGGCGCCTTCCTCGCCGGACCCTCTCGGTTCATCTATGCTCCTTACACCGCCCTCTGGACTCCACTACCCTTGCTGAATTTACCTATGCCCTTTAATTCAAATTTTATTGAACCTGCTCCTGATCTTCTCTAGTTTCCTGTGTCCTTTTTTAACTAAGATATTTCTTTATTTTGACTGTCACCTGTGTTCTTTACAATGTTCTTCAATGGGATGTGCATGATGGTTTTTATGCTAGTTTTGATGAACTACAACTTTTGTTCTCTCAATTTACAGAGCTTTGTGTATGTCTCAAGGATCTGATGCTTGGCGCTCGTCCTGATCATGTCCGCGGGTTTTCCATTTCTCCCCTCCAGCTTTGCAGGAACCCTAAACTACTGCTCTCTTGATCCGGAATGTTATTACCTTTGTCCTACTTTTTCAATCGAACATTCATTTCTCTGCTGCCTGTATCTTTGTGAGCAAATGATATTTCGTCTGTTCCATTTTTCTCCCCCAACATATTAAAATTTCTCTTCCCGATCTCGAACACCTTTTGGACTCATTACCGAAGCTTGTCCTGCTTTTGGGTGACCTTAACTGTCGGTATGGTCTTTGGGGCATTGCTTTGACAGAAACCGTAGGCCATTTTGTAGAACCTTTTATCCTGTCGTCTCCATTGTCTCTCCTGAATTCCCGCGAGCCCACTCATGTTGACTCGCGCACTCGCACCCTTTTCTGTATTGATTCTTCTCCTCTACTCTTTCATTTATATAGGCCTAAGGTGGAAGGTCCTCGATGACCCTCCATAATAGTGACCATTCCCCATCCTCGCAACCCTCTTTTTCTTTCCGTCCTCCTCTCTCCATCGGCCCAACTACTTGGGCTGGACAGTAGAGCGACGGTCTCGCTTCATGCAGGTTGGCATTCAATCCCCAATTGTCTATATGGTTGGGCACCATTCCTACCCCTTCCCCCCCCCCCCCACACATCCCATCCCAAACCCTTATCTTGATCCCTTACACGTGCAACATAGTCGTAGTGGCTTTGCGCTTTCTTCTAATAATTCTCTTCCCGTGCTATCTCCATCAGTGGCAATTTAATCAGACGAACTGGAATTTTCTCTTCACGCTACTCTCCCCAACCTGTCTGATCTGCCTCTCCCTCAAGCCCACTCCTGTCTCCGGGCGATATAGGCTCAGACTGCCGGACCAACCGGGCTGTGTGGGCCTGCGGGCCGCTCCAAGCAACAGCCTGGTGGACCAAGCTCTCACAAGTCGAGCCTGGCCTCGGGCCGGGCTTGGGGAGTAGAAGAACTCCCAGAACCCCATCAACCAGGTATCAACCAGGTATCAACCATCACATGTTGATTTACGGCGAACCATGCTTCGTCATCTCTGGAGTAAACCAGTAGAGCAAGGAACAGGGAATTGTAAACAGCAGGAGCACCTCTGCTGGAGAGAATGGTAGTGCAGCTTGACGATCGACCACAGCCAACCTTAGACCAGCCGGCCGGGTTCAGAATACCTTAGACCAGCCGGCCGGGTTCACATAAGAACATAAGAACAAAGGCAACTGCAGAAGGCCTGTTGGCCCACACGAGGCAGCTCCTATTTATAACCACCCAATCCCACTCATATACTTGTCCAACCCGCGCTTGAAACAATCGAGGGACCCCACCTCCACAATGTTACGCGGCAATTGATTCCACAAATCAACAACCCTGTTACTGAACCAGTATTTACCCAAGTCTTTCCTAAATCTAAACTTATCCAATTTATACCCATTGTTTCGTGTTCTGTCTTGTGTTGATACTTTTAATACCCTATTAATATCCCCTTTGTTATGTCCATTCACCCACTTGTAAACCTCTATCATGTCGCCCCTAACTCTTCGCCTTTCCAGTGAATGCAACTTAAGCTTTGTTAATCTTTCTTCATATGAAAGGTTTCTAATTTGGGGAATTAACTTAGTCATCCTACGCTGGACACGTTCAAGTGAATTTATATCCATTCTATAATATGGCGACCAAAACTGAACTGCATAATCTAAATGGGGCCTAACTAGAGCAAGATATAGCTTGAGAACCACACCAGGTGTCTTGTTACTAGCGCTGCGATTAATAAATCCAAGTGTCCGATTTGCCTTATTACGAACATTTATGCATTGATCCTTTTGTTTTAAATTCTTACTAATCATAACTCCCAGATCCCTTTCGCAATCCGACTTCGCAATCTCAACACCATCTAGCTCGTATCTTGTAACTCTATCATCATTACCTAACCTCAGAACTTTACATTTATCAGCATTAAACTGCATCTGCCAATCCTTTGACCATTTCAAAACCCTATCTAGATCAACTTGAAGTGATAGTGAGTCCTCCTCCGAATTAATTTCCCTACCGATTTTCGTATCATCGGCAAATTTGCAAATGTTGCTACTCAAACCTGAATCTAAATCATTTATATATATTATAAACAACAGAGGTCCCAGGACAGAGCCTTGAGGCACTCCACTTACAACATTTTCCCACTCTGACTTGATTCCATTTATACTAACTCTCTGTTTCCTTTGGTATAGCCATGCCCTAATCCAGCTTAATATAGCACCCCCAATACCATGAGACTCTATCTTTTTAATCAGTCTTTCATGTGGCACTGTATCAAAAGCTTTGCTAAAGTCAAGGTATACAACATCGCAATCCTTACCACTATCAACTGCCTCAACAATGCTAGAATAAAAAGAACAAATTTGTTAAACATGAACGGCCATTTATAAAACCATGTTGCGACTCAATTATTAATTTATGTTTTTCAAGATGAAGACGAATTTTATTTGCTATTATAGATTCGAGTAACTTTCCCACAATAGACGTTAGGCTAATTGGTCGATAGTTAGACGCAAGTGATCTATCTCCTTTCTTAAAAACTGGTATCACATTAGCAACTTTCCAAAACTCTGGCACTCTGCCTGACTCTATTGATTTATTAAATATGGTTGACAGTGGGTCACAAAGCTCCTCTTTGCATTCTTTAAGCACCCTGGCAAACACTTCATCCGGCCCTGGGGATTTGTTTGGTTTGAGTTTTACTATTTGTTTAAGAACATCCTTCCTGGTAACTGCTAAACTCGTCAACCTGTCCTCGTCCCCACCCACATAGACTTGTTCGGCTGAAGGCATATTGTTAAGTTCCTCTTTAGTAAATACAGATACAAAATATTTATTAAAAATACTACTCATCTCTTCATCACTATCTGTTATTTGATCTGTCTCAGTTTTTAATGGACCTATCCTTTCCCTAGTCTTAGTACGATATAACTGAAAAAAACCTTTAGGATTTGTCTTTGCTTGCCCTGCTATGCGAACTTCATAGTTTCTTTTTGCTTTCCATATCTCTTTTTTAACATTTCTAACCAGTTGTACGAATTCCTGTTCTAAAGTGACCTCCCCATTTTTAATCCTTTTGTACCAAGCTCTCTTTTTACCTATAAGGTTCTTCAAATTCTTTGTTATCCACTTTGGGTCATTAGTATTCGATCTATTCAATTTGTATGGTATACTACGTTCCTGTGCTTTGTTTAGAATATTCTTAAATAAGTTATATATTGAATCCACTTCGAAATCCCCATTTAAGTCACCTATCGCTGGGTTCATGTCTCGCTCCAAGACCGGCCCACACCCCATACCCAAGACTTTCCAATCAATTTGACCCAAAAAATTTCTTAGGCTATTAAAATCAGCTTTTCGAAAATCTGGCACTTTAACAGAATTTTCTCCTACTGGTCTATTCCATTCTATGCTAAATCTGATTTCTTTGTGATCACTGTTCCCTAGCTCACTCCCTATTTCGATGTCATTAATTTGCGTTTCCCTGTTAGTTAACACTAAATCTAAAATATTATTTTCCCGTGTTGGTTCCTTAATGTGTTGCGTAAGAAAGCAATCGTCAATTAATTCTAGAAAATCTTCTGCTTCACTATTCCCTGTTTTGTTCAACCAGTTTATTCTGCTAAAATTAAAGTCACCCATGACATAAATACTGTTAGATCTAGATGCTCTAGATATTTCATCCCATAGGTGCTTTGCTTCCATTCTGTCTAAATTTGGTGGCCTATATATTACTCCTATTATAATATTATTAGCTTTTTCGTTTAATTCTATCCAAATAGTTTCTGTGTGTGGCTCTGTTTTGATTCCCTCTTTGAGACAACATTTCAAATTGTCCCTAACATATATGGCTACTCCACCTCCTCGTCTAATATATCTATCTGTGTGAAATAGTTTAAATCCATATATTTGATATTCAGCTAATAGTTCTCTATTTTCTACATTCATCCACGTTTCGGTAAGTGCAATAATATCTATTTTTTCTGTGCAGACAAGAGCATTTAATTCGTTAATTTTATTTCTTAGACTTCTACTGTTAGTGTAATATACCCTAAGTGAATTGTTATTTTGCGGCCCTTCTCTTTCCCTGATCGTTTTGCCAATTCCTTTCTCCCACAAACACATACTTTTATTACCTCCTTCCTCCAAATCAATTCCCATACCTCTATCTACTAACAGTTTAAACCCAAACAAACACCTCTAACCACTTCTTCCAACGAGTTCGTAACAGCAACAACCCCAGCCCTCGATAGATGCACCCCATCACGAGCATATATTTCATTTCTTCCATAGAAGTGTTCCCAGTTGTCTATGAAAGATATTGCATTTGATATGCAATATCTTTCCAGCCGGCAATTGACACCAAGTGCCCTCGATATCCATTCATTTCCCACTCCCTTTCTTGGAAGAATGCCACATATGATCGGGATTCCTCCCTTGCTCCTAACTAATTCTATGGCTGTTTTATACCTCTGAATCAGTTCCTCACTCCTAACTCGACCAACATCATTTCCTCCCACGCTAATGCAAATAATAGGATTGTTCCCATTTCCAGCCATAATATCATTCATGTTGTTTATAATATCACCAATGCCAGCTCCGGGATAGCAAACCCTTAACCTGTTCCCCCTATCTCTAGCACAAAACGTTCTATCCAAATACCTTATCTGGGAATCTCCCACAACTAAGGTTTGCTTAGGTACTTCCTTTACTCTCTGAGGGGCCTGCGCTTCCTTGCTCTTCGTTGCTTTCCCTTTTGCGCGATCCGCAGTCTCTCCACAGCAATCGTCCTCCAAAACATCAAATGAATTAGAAGTTGCTATGGCGTTTGAAGGCGGCTTTATCAAAGTCTTCTTAAGGCCCCTGTCTTTCACAACTCTCCAAGACGAGGTCCCTTTACTACTGGTCTCCTCCTTCGTTACTTCTCGTTGTTCTTTCAGCTGACGCACCTCCTCCCGCAGAGAGTCCAACTCTGTCCTCAGGGCTCCCACTAGAGTCACCAGGTCCTTCACTACAACTTCCATATTGCTATGATATTGATTCACAATACCTTAGACCGGCCGGCCAGGTTCAGAATACCTTAGACCGGCCGGCCGGGTTCAGTATACCTTAGACCAACCGGCCGGGTTCAGAATACCTTAGACCGGCCGGCCGGGTTCAGTATACCTTAGACCAGTCGGCCGGGTTCAGAATACCTTTGACCGGCCGGCCGGGTTCAGAATACCTTAGACCAGCCGGCCGGGTTCACAATACCTTAGACCAGCCGGCCGGGTTCACAATACCTTAGACCAGCCGGCCGGGTTCACAATACCTTAGACCGGCCGGCCGGGTTCAGAATACCTTAGACCAGCCGGCCGGGTTCAGAATACCTTAGACCAGCCGGCCGAGTTCAGAATACCTTAGACCGGCCGGCCGGGTTCAGAATACCTTAGACCAGCTGGCCGGGTTCAGAATACCTTAGACCAGCCGGCCGGGTTCAAAATACCTTAGACCAGCTGGCCAGGTTCAGAATACCTTAGACCAGCCGGCCGGGTTCAGAATACCTTAGACCGGCCTGCCGGGTTCAGAATACCTTAGACCAGCCGGCCGGGTTCAGAATACCTTAGACCAGCCGGCCGGGTTCATAATACCTTCGGCCGGCCGGGTTCAGAATACCTTAGACCGACCGGCCGGCCATGTTCAGAATACCTTAGACCAGCCGGCCGGGTTCAGAATACCTTAGACCAGCCGGCCGGGTTCAGAATACCTTAGACCAGCAGGCCGGGTTCAGAATACCTTAGACCGCCTGCCGGGTTCAGAATACCTTAGACCGATCGGCCGGGTTCAGAATACCTTAGACCGGCCGGCCGGGTTCAGTATACCTTAGACCGACCGGCCGGGTTCAGAATACCTTAGACCGGCCAGCCGGGTTCAGAATACCTTAGACCGGCCGGCCGGGTTCAGAATACCTTAGACCGACCGGTCGGGTTCAGAATACCTTAGACTGACCGGCTGGGTTCAGAATACCTTAGACCAGCCGGCCGGGTTCAGAATACCTTAGACCGGTCGGACGGGTTCAGAATACCTTAGACCGACCGGCCGGGTTCAGAATACCTTAGACCGGCCGGACGGTTTAAGAATACCTTAGACCGGCCGGCCAGGTTCAGAATACCTTAGACCGGCCAGACGGGTTCAGAATACCTTAGACCGGCCGGCCAGGTTCAGAATACCTTAGACCGGCCGGACGGGTTCAGAATACCTTAGACCGGCCGGCCAGGTTCAGAATACCTTAGACCAGCCGGACGGGTTCAGAATACCTTAGACCGGCCAGCCAGGTTCAGAATACCTTAGACCGGCCGGACGGGTTCAGAATACCTTAGACCGGCCGGCCAGGTCCAGAATACCTTAGACCGGCCGGCCAGGTTCAGAATACCTTAGACCGGCCGGCCGGGTTCAGTATACCTTAGACCAACCGGCCGGGTTCAGAATACCTTAGACCGGCCGGCCGGGTTCAGTATACCTTAGACCAGCCGGCCGGGTTCAGAATACCTTTGACCGGCCGGCCGGGTTCAGAATACCTTAGACCGGCCGGCCGGGATCAGAATACCTTAGACCGACCGGTCGGGTTCAGAATACCTTAGACCGACCGGCCGGATTCAGAATACCTTAGACCAGCCAGCCGGGTTCAGAATACCTTAGACCGGCCGGACGGGTTCAGAATACCTTAGACCGACCGGCCGGGTTCAGAATACCTTAGACCGGCCGGCCGGGTTCATAATACCTTCGGCCGGCCGGGTTCAGAATACCTTAGACCGACCGGCCGGCCATGTTCAGAATACCTTAGACCAGCCGGCCGGGTTCAGAATACCTTAGACCAGCCGGCCGGGTTCAGAATACCTTAGACCAGCAGGCCGGGTTCAGAATACCTTAGACCGCCTGCCGGGTTCAGAATACCTTAGACCGATCGGCCGGGTTCAGAATACCTTAGACCGGCCGGCCGGGTTCAGTATACCTTAGACCGACCGGCCGGGTTCAGAATACCTTAGACCGGCCGGCCGGGTTCAGAATACCTTAGACCGGCCGGCCGGGTTCAGAATACCTTAGACCGACCTGTCGGGTTCAGAATACCTTAGACTGACCGCCTGGGTTCAGAATACCTTAGACCAGCCGGCCGGGTTCAGAATACCTTAGACCGGTCGGACGGGTTCAGAATACCTTAGACCGACCGGCCGGGTTCAGAATACCTTAGACCGGCCGGACGGTTTAAGAATACCTTAGACCGGCCGGCCAGGTTCAGAATACCTTAGACCGGCCAGACGGGTTCAGAATACCTTAGACCGGCCGGCCAGGTTCAGAATACCTTAGACCGGCCGGACGGGTTCAGAATACCTTAGACCGGCCGGCCAGGTTCAGAATACCTTAGACCAGCCGGACGGGTTCAGAATACCTTAGACCGGCCAGCCAGGTTCAGAATACCTTAGACCGGCCGGACGGGTTCAGAATACCTTAGACCGGCCGGCCAGGTCCAGAATACCTTAGACCGGCCGGCCAGGTTCAGAATACCTTAGACCGGCCGGCCGGGTTCAGTATACCTTAGACCAACCGGCCGGGTTCAGAATACCTTAGACCGGCCGGCCGGGTTCAGTATACCTTAGACCAGTCGGCCGGGTTCAGAATACCTTAGACCGGCCGGCCGGGTTCAGAATACCTTAGACCGGCCGGCCGGGATCAGAATACCTTAGACCGACCGGTCGGGTTCAGAATACCTTAGACCGACCGGCCGGATTCAGAATACCTTAGACCAGCCAGCCGGGTTCAGAATACCTTAGACCGGCCGGACGGGTTCAGAATACCTTAGACCGACCGGCCGGGTTCAGAATACCTTAGACCGGCCGGACGGGTTCAGAATACCTTAGACCGGCCGGCCAGGTTCAGAATACCTTAGACCGGCCGGACGGGTTCAGAATACTTTAGACCGGCCGGCCGGGTTCAGAATACCTTAGACTGGCCGGCCAGTTTCAGAATACTTTAGACCGGCCGGCCGGGTTCAGAATACTTTAGACCGGCCGGCCGGGTTCAGAATACCTTAGACCGGCCGGCCGGGTTCAGAATACCTTAGACTGGCCGGACGGGTTCAGAATACCTTAGACCAGCCGGCCGGGTTCAGAATACCTTAGACCGGCCGGCCGGGTTCAGAATACCTTAGACCAGCCGGCCGGGTTCAGAATACTTTAGACCGGCCAGCCAGGTTCAGAATACTTTAGACCGGCCGGCCAGGTTCAGAATACCTTAGACCGGCCGGCCGGGTTCAGAATACCTTAGACCAGCCGGCCGGGTTCAGAATACTTTAGACCGGCCGGCCGGGTTCAGAATACTTTAGACCGGCCGGCCGGGTTCAGAATACCTTAGACCGGCCGGCCGGGTTCAGAATACCTTAGACCGGCCTGCCGGGTTCAGAATACAGACACAATAACATGACGCAGACACAATAACATGACGCAGACAGACACAATAACATGACGCAGACAGACACAATAACATGACGCAGACAGACACAATAACATGACGCAGACAGACACAATAACATGACGCAGACAGACACAATAACATGACGCAGACAGACACAATAACAAGACGCAGACAGACACAATAACATGACGCAGACAGACACAATAACAAGACGCAGACAGACACAATAACGACACATTCTTAAGCTTCTCAATAAAAATATTTATTATAAGTTATACCGGAGATGCTTTGTATATTAGTGGCGTTATTAAATATTCATTCTTAGTAACAATTATTAACCCGCTGTATATTATTCTTCTGAATATTTGTAAATAAAAATTATTAATATTACTAAATTAATATGACAGACGGAAGAGCAGAGAATACAGTACAAAATAACTGATAATAACAGTTAGATTCGCAGGTCAACCATACCCGCTCCTTGCCCAAACCGCCCCCGCCCACGGCCCCGCCTACGCCCACGGCCCCGCCTATGACCACGGCCCCGCCTACGCCCACGCCCCCGCCCCCGCCTATGACCACGGCCCCGCCTACGCCCACGGCCCCGCATATGACCACGGCCCCGCCCCCGCCTATGACCACGGCCCCGCCTACGCCCACGCCCCCGCCTATGCCCACGGCCCCGCCTACGCCCACGCCCCCGCCTATGCCCACGGCCCCGCCTACGCCCACGGCCCCGCCTATGACCACGGCCCCGCCTACGCCCACGCCCCCGCCCACGGCCCCGCCTACGCCCACGGCCCCGCCTACGCCCACGGCCCCGTCTATGCCCCCGCCCCAGGAGCCAGGAGCCAGTTCAAACATGGCGGCGGGTGGTTGTGGGGTCGACGGGAGCGCCAGGAGGAGGCCGGCGGCCACACACGGCACCAACATCCGGGCCTCCTGGTGAAAGTTGTGACTCTCCGCCATTATCTGAGGTGAACCGTGCAGTAGGCGAGCTTGATCCCGGGCCATCCATCTCTCCCCCGAGGGACGCCGTCTAATTTTAACCCCCCTGTGCTTCACCAGAAGTCGCATGTCAATCCAGAATCTTAATACTTTCGGTAAGTGTCGCCGCGGGCTAGAAAAATGGCCTCGGCCCAAATGGGGGATTGTTGACGGGCTCCAATTTGGCTCGTCATTTTCCTGGTTCTGGTTCGTAGGGGATTTGTTTGGGGGGCGGGGGGTTGTGGAGGTTATTATGGGCTTACTTTTAGCGTGGGTTAGGCTCATTTTGGCCTCTGGATACGTATTTAGGCGTTTTTTTCAGAGTTTTGGTGTAAAGTGTTGGAATTTGGGGGTTGTGTTTGTGCTGGAATGCTTAGGGTTCGCCCCGAAAACTAGGTCATGGGTTGGGGTGGCGGGGCCCTGGACCCCCCCGTGGGCCCTGGGGTGGGGGTGCCGTGGGACCCGGGGAGGGGGTGCCGTGGGACCCTGGGTGGGGGAGCCGTGGGACCCGGGGAGGGGGTGCCGTGGGATCCGGGGAGGGGGTGCCGTGGGACCCGGGGAGGGGGTGCCGTGGGACCCGGGGAGGGGGTGCCGTGGGACCCTGGGTGGGGGAGCCGTGGGACCCGGGGTGGGGGTGCCGTGGGACCCGGGGAGGGGGTGCCGTGGGACCCGGGGTGGGGGTGCCGTGGGACCCGGGGTGGGGGTGCCGTGGGACCCGGGGAGGGGGTGCCGTGGGACCCGGGGTGGGGGTGCCGTGGGACCCTGGGTGGGGGTGCCGTGGGACCCGGGGTGGGGGTGCCGTGGGACCCGGGGTGGGGGTGCCGTGGGACCCTGGGTGGGGGTGCCGTGGGACCCTGGGTGGGGGTGCCGTGGGACCCGGGGTGGGGGAGCCGTGGGACCCGGGGTGGGGGAGCCGTGGGACCCGGGGTGGGGGAGCCGTGGGACCCGGGGTGGGGGTGCCGTGGGACCCGGGGTGGGGGTGCCGTGGGACCCGGGGTGGGGGTGCCGTGGGACCCGGGGTGGGGGAGCCGTGGGACCCGGGGTGGGGGTGCCGTGGGACCCGGGGTGGGGGTGCCGTGGGACCCGGGGTGGGGGTGCCGTGGGACCCGGGGTGGGGGTGCCGTGGGACCCGGGGTGTGGGGTGCCGTGGGACCCGGGGTGTGGGGTGCCGTGGGACCCGGGGAGGGGGTGCCGTGGGACCCGGGGAGGGGGTGCCGTGGGACCCGGGGTGGGGGTGCCGTGGGACCCGGGGTGGGGGAGCCGTGGGACCCGGGGTGGGGGAGCCGTGGGACCCGGGGTGGGGGTGCCGTGGGACCCGGGGTGGGGGTGCCGTGGGACCCGGGGTGGGGGTACCGTGGGACCCGGGGTGGGGGTGCCGTGGGACCCGGGGTGGGGGTGCCGTGGGCCCTGGGAGTGTGGGGTGCCATGGGCCCTGGGAGTGTGGGGTGCCGTGGGACCCGGGGTGGGGGAGCCGTGGGACCCGGGGTGGGGGTGCCGTGGGATTCGGGGTGGGGGAGCCGTGGGACCCGGGGTGGGGGTGCCGTGGGATTCGGGGTGGGGGTGCCGTGGGATTCGGGGAGGGGTGCCGTGGGTCCTGGGAGTGTGGGGTGCTGTGGGACCCGGGGTGGGGGTGCCGTGGGACCCGGGGTGGGGGGTGCCGTGAGACCCGGGGTGGGGGTGCCGTGGGACCCGGGGTGGGGGTGCCGTGGGACCCGGGGTGGGGGTGCCGTGGGACCCGGGGTGGGGGTGCCCTGGGACCCAGGGTGGGGTTTAACAGTGATAAATTTCAGGTACTCAGGTACGGCAAAAATGAGGATCTGAAACATAATACAGGGTACAAAACACAATCGAATCTTCCCATAGTAGAAAAACAGCATGTCAAGGATTTGGGAATAATGATGTCCGACGACCTAACGTTCAGGGAGCATAACCAAGGAAATATTGCGTCAGCCAGAAAAATGATCGGATGGATTACGAGAACTTTCAAATCCAGGGATCCCATCACAATGGTTGTACTCTTCAAGTCACTTGTGTTGTCCCGTCTCGAGTACTGCTCAGTACTCACTTCCCCCTTCAGAGCAGGAGAGATTGCTGAAATAGAGGGAATACAGAGAACATATACGGCACGCATAGACAAGATAAAACACCTAAATTATTGGGATCGTCTCAAAGCTCTCCAAATGTACTTCTAGAAAGGAGACGAGAGAGATACCAAATAATATACACATGGAAAATACTGGAGGGACAGGTCCCAAATCTACACAGTAAAATAACAACGTACTGGAGTGAACGACATGGAAGAAAATGCAGAATAGAAAGAGTGAAGAGCAGAGGTGCCATAGGCACAGAGAACACTGTATGAACATCAGAGGTCCGTGGTTGTTCAACGTCCTCCCAGCGACTATAAGAAATATTACCGTGGACCAAATGGACCGTGGACAGTTACCAAGTTCAGTTCACTTCGCTTTGCTATCAGGTTTTTATCTTCTGCATTATACTGTTTTAGAAACTTCAAGCCTTTGTTGAAAGTGTAGGTTGTCAAGTGACATTCAGAAGAGCCACGCTCATGGCTAGCAATAGCACATGGCAATAAACCAATGGAATCCTGATTCATGACGTATCCGTAATCGAATTCAATTCAAATTATTTAACTAACTGAATACAGTAATTTCAAGTAATACATTAATATTAATATTGCTTTTTATTTATTTGTGCATTTATTGCAGGTAAATGCACAAATAAGTAAACAGCAATGTTTGACCTGCTGACACGATGTAAAGATGAATATAGAACAGGAACCAAAAATAGTACTGATTGTTTAATAATAATTCTGAATCCCACTCAAAAATGTTCTACCCAATGAAGCTTAAAATTTTTCCAATCAGTTTGGATATCAATTTGCTAGCAGTCATGATCAGTGCACAAAGAAGATGGAGAATCCTAATTTGATTTTTTCGATATCGCACCAAGGTATGTCATTTTCAAAGTCTTCTGGCTGAACTAGGAATTCAGATCCCAACCTAAATAAAAGTTACTCTTGTACAGAAAAATCTGCTCTATCCAATGGTGTCATTCAAAACCAAATTGGGAATGATTCATATTGAGATATTTTGAGATATATTGGCAGTGATATTAACATGGATTGATAGCTGAATGGCTACCCAAACTACATTTTTTATTACACTGTGTTGTATTCTGCACCAAAAGTTGCCCTGGTACAGTATGCCGAATTTCACACCTCTGGGCACTAGTCGTGATTTAACAAAGGGTCAAAGTTGGTAATTTTTGTGGTGTTTACGCATTAACGGGACGAGGGCCCATTCAATATGGACCTGTTATTTAAGAACCAAAGCAGATTGAGCTCTAATATTTTGCAAAGTGTCATTTGGGGTCTAGGGCTATCTTACTACAAAATTTCATGGCATTTGGAGAGGGTCGAGTGGGAGCCATAAGTGTCTTTTTGGTGATTTGAGATGGAATGACCTGGAGGGTAGTAGAGTTGAATATTGAAACCTCTAACCAATGAAGAGTAAATTTTGTATAGTCCCACAAACACAAAGAATGAAACCTAGAGAGACTGGGCTCCACGAATAGATCCTAACTTGTATATTCATTACTAATGTAACCTTGGAGACCTTTGTTTTTTGGAATGACCCCATACAGTACCACTATATGGTACCATACAGTACCAGAAAGGAAAATTCTATCTCCCAGGATACCACCCACCATTCAGAAAGAACTGAACAATCAGAGAATGCTGCATAAACATCAGAGGTCCACGGTTGTTCAACATCCCCCCAGCGAGCATAAGAAATATTGCCGAACAACCGTGGACATCTTGAAGAGGAAGGGAGAGAGGGATTTATCAAGGGGAAAGTCCCAAGCCATGACGACTAAAGCACTGGGAAGGAGGCCAGGATAAGGATTTGGGATGGGACAGGGGGGAGGAATGGTGCCCAAACACTTGGACGGTCAGGGATTGAACGCCGACCTGCATGAAGTGAGACCGTTGCTCTACTGTCCAACCCAAGTGGTTGGGCTGGAAATTGGTCCAAGGAGTGTCGGACCAACTGGGCTGTGGTGGGTATGTGGGCCTGCGGGCCGCTCCAAGCAACAGCCTGGTGGACCAAACTCACAAGTCAAGCCTGGCCTTGGGCCGGGCTTGGGGAGTAGAAGAACTCCCAGAAACCCATCAAGCAAGTATCAAGTAGAACAACAAGAGCAGGTGGGGGATGGGGGTGATGCTGTATGTGAAAGAGGACTTGGTATGTGAAAATGACATTTGGAGTATACTACAGGACTGACACAGCAGTGGCAGAGGAAACTGCGGATCTGCATCATGTGATCAGTGTGACATTTGAAACCCAAACCTTAATAATGGGGGACTTTTAACCACAAGACCATAGATTGAATTAACCTAACATCTCAAGCAGGTGAGCAATTTCTCGTCCTCATGCAGGATTGCATGTGGTAGAGCCCATACGTTGTGATAGCATACCAGAGCTTGTGCTGACAACAGAAAAGGGGATATGTTTGATCATATTCATGTGGGGAAAAAGGTAACCACCTCGTGTGACTCATATTTTAGGATGGACTATGAACATAGAAATCCACATAAAGGTCAAAGATGATGAATTTCTAGATTACCAACAAGGTGGCTATCAAGTAATGTGAGAGGAACTGCAAACCATCTCCAGGAGGGAGCTGATGGGCAACCATAGCACGTGAAGCATCACGACAAAATTTCAAGAGGATCATCACGGAACTCGTTCAAAAATGTGCTGAAAGGAAGAAGGACAAGAACGGGAACTAGATGGTCGACAGGTCGTAAAACGAGCATTGGTAACCAAGTGGAACCTCTGGAGAACATATAAATCTACGATGGACATCATTGTTCACGAGTTATACAAAAGGGCACTAAACTCGGCTACTCATAAAATCAGATCAGCCAAAAGAAACTACAAAAAAAACTTGCCCAAAACATAAAGATCCAAAATTGTTCTATGCCTATATTAGAGGTAAAACAAAAACAGAGGACTCAGTTGGGCCCTTAATAGATGAGACTAACCAAGCTATAATGGATGATAAAAGGGCAGCAAACACACTAAATGATTATTTTGCATAAGTGTTCACACTTGAAAGGTTGGATGGTTTCCCATCACCCACACAAATGTTTGAAGGAGGAGAGGAGAATGAATTTAAGGATATGCCTATAACGTGAAATAATTAGAAAGAACTTTGACAAACTAAGACTCAAAAACCCCAGGTGTTAACGAAATCCAATCCAAAGTCTTAACCATTAAACTGCGCATGGCGTATACTTTATATACGACAGGATCCGATGGTACCACAAGTTAAATTTTTCAAACTTGTTTTAACGCTTTCCAATTTTTGTGGGTAATTTACTAGTCAAACACTCCAACTTTGTCTAAATGATCACCAACATAACTTGAAAAACAAGTACAGTAAATTAAAAATAATTATAAAATTTAATATTGAAAAATTTAGATTTTCAGATCAGCTGCAAAAATATTAAATATCACCAATTGTTCATTAAGTGTTGTTATGCTCTCAGAATAGTATATGATCATCATTTTAATAGATTCAGAATATAGATTTTCAGTTTAGTTTACTGTAAAAAAAATTGTCAATATGGCATTTGAAATATGCACCAAATTCAGACAACAAAATTTATAACTCTAAATGTTTAGTTTATGAAAAATCCATTCTAATAGGATTGTAGAACAGACAGTGGCACACTAAATGGCTAGAAAATCGTACATAAAAAAATATGTAAAAATGGTTAGAATCGTTCAGAAACTGGATTTTTTTAAGCTGGCTCTATGTTGAAACTCTTGTTTTAGAGATAATTGAAGTTGAAGTTATCGACAATGTATAAGGTAGTTCTAATTCATTAATTTAATAGCATGTTTTAATAAGCATTGCTTGACATTCGTACATTCGTAGGTCAACATGTGTTGAAGTCAAGAAAAAATAACCACCACAAAACAAAATATAGTGATAATTATAATAATTTAGGGGCTATGTTTAGGGTATGCTTTATGTAAGTCAAAAAGTCCTAATCTGGGCCCTAATCATCAAAACAATCTAAAGAAACAAGGAAAATAGTTTGAAATCTGTGAAAAAAATCAGCCAAAAAATTCAGTCCCAAGTTCTGCCAGTTATGACATTTATTTGTTGACTAATTTAATTCTATCTTCACGTAGTTAGGAACAGATATGCATTCTCCAAGATGTTGAGGTTACAACAAAATCAGATAATAAATAAAGAAGAAAAAATAACAAAAAATAAAAAATCTCCCCTAAAAAAAAAATTGTGGATATTGGGGAAAGTAAGAGGTATTACCATTGGACAGTGTACAGTATTTGTATGATATATAACAAAATAGAGCATAATAACATACTCATTATTATTTGTGTTATGTACAGTGGGACCTCAATTTACGATGGTAATCCATTCCCAGAGACGGATCGTAAGTCGAAGCGATTTTTCCTATAAGAAATACAAGTAAAGGGAATTGAATTAATCCGTTCTCCATCCTCCAAAGTATTAATTTACAAATACTGTACATTTTATACTGAATACAATTTGTTTTCTCTAACTACAATACAGTACATATATTTATCTTACCTTTATGGAGGATTCTTGATGGTGTATGTTCTTATTCCTATTACTATAACCTTTATTTCACCTTATCTTTCGTACGTTTTGCCTTGCTTTTCTTCCTCTTAAGATTTTCTTCTCACCTCTCTCTTGTCTATTTATTGCCTTTAACTCCTCCCCTCCTCATCACAATCGACTTGAGAATGGTCCAGGACAGACCGAAACGTCATCATCCCTTCACTTTCTAGTGTATGGTTTGGTCAACAAAGCAAAAACAGTATGGTGTGCAAATTAAAAATTCATAAGAGTAATTCAAGAAAGTTCAATCATGAAGGCACTTGAAAATCAAAGTACAGTACAGTATGTTGTTCTATACTGTATTTTATTTCACATAGAACAAATGTTGTTTTATCAAGACAGCTTGTCATTTCATTATTGGCCTGTAAAGCACTATTTTAGGCTAATTGTATGTTTTATAAATTATTATATTTGTGGGGTGGATGGGCAGTTCAGGTCCAAGGTGACAACCTTAAAATTGTGCAAGCAGTTGGATGTTAGAAAAGGTAGTGAAAAATTCTATTGGAGTCAGAGGCACTGCCAAATGCAAAATTTTACCCATGATTTAATTTAATCTAATTTGTATATTTCATTACAGACCCCTTTGCTGATGCAGCACGTGGGACAGACGAGGGTGTCCAGGATGGCCTTGTGCATATAAGGTATGGTTCAGTATCCGCTGTACAGTACATTAATAGATCAAATTGTAATTTTGTATGTGAAAATGCTTCTGGGTTGGGATTGTTACAAAGTGCTACAAATACTGTAATCCAAAGGAATGAAAACAGGGTGTTTGGTCATGTTAATTTGTTACCCTTCACGGAGTACTGCACTGCACTATTTAATATTAGTCTGCATTATTTCTTGGGAGTATCTTGAGTGCTTTACGGCAGTGACTTGAGTTCTACAAAGTAGATGATCATAAAAATCATATGATCATAAAATCGAGTTTGCTATACTTATTGGGTAGTACCTCCGCTTCCAGAACCTTTTCTTGGGAATTCGTGAAGAATATTGAGCACTGTAAGTATGCTTGAACCCTTCCTAGGGAGCCCTTGGGGCATATTGAGCAGTGTAAAATGATATAACCCCTTTCTTTGGATCACCTGAAGGATATTGGGCAATGTTGCATGACAGAACCATTATTAGGGGTCCTCTGAAGAGAACTTCAAGTTTACACTGAATTCATTTATTAACTTTTTTTAATGTGGTGTCTGTTGTATGTTGAGAATGCCTTTATGTTGGATTATGTGGTAGTGTAAGAAACAATGTTTGCATATGACCATTTAGCACCTTTGTGACAGATTTTAGAATGATTTTATCCCTTCCACTCACCATTTTACATTTTCCCCATTTGATATATTGACTGTTTTTAGTCATACACCTCAATGACGTCTAAGTAACTACACAGTTACTTAGTCCGTACAGAATTATTAGTAACTACAGTTATTAGTCCATACCTGGTTAAACACAAGACAAAGTTAGAGAAGATTGAGGTATGCCACCAGACTAGTCCTGGAACTGAGAGGTATGAGCTACGAGGAAAGGCTAAGAGAGCTGAACCTCACGTCCCTGGGAAACAAGGGTAAGGGGAGACATGATAACCACCTACAAAATTCTCAGGGAAATTGACAGGGTGGACAAAGACATACTCTTTAGCACGGGTGGAACACGAACAAGGGGACACAGGTGGAAACTGTAAGAGTGCCCAAATGAGCCACACACACATTAGAATTTTTTCATTGTCAGAGTAGTTAACAACTGGAATTTATTAGGCAGTGATGTAGTGGAGGCAGACTCCATACACAGTTTCAAATGTTGATTTGATAGAACCAAATAGGCTCAGGAATACCTGCTTGATGGGGGTTCTGGGAGTTTTTCTACTCCCTAAGCCTGGCCTGGCCTAAGGCCAGGCTCAACTTGTGAGAGTTTGGTCCACTGGGCTGTTGCTTGGCGCGGCCCGCAGGCCCACATGCCCACCACAGCCCGGCTGGTCTGGAACTTCTCTTGGAAAACAGTCCAGTTTTCTCTTGAAGATGTCCACAGTTGTTCCGGCAATATTTCTTAGTCGCTGGGAGGACGTTGAACAACTGCGGACCTCTGATGTTTATACAGTGTTTTCCGATTGTGCCTATGGCACCTCTGCTCTTCACTGGTTCAATCCTGCATTTTCTTCCATATCATTCACTCCAGTACGTTATTTTACTGTGTAGATTTGGGACCTGGCCCTCCAATATTTTCCGTGTGTATATTATTTGGTATCTCTCGTCTCCTTTCTAGAGAGTACATTTGGAGAGCTTTGAGACGATCCCAAAAATTTAGGTGTTTTATCTCGGTACACCAATACTGTACACCAATTGATTGATAGTTGAGAGGTGGGACCAAAGAGCCAAAGCTCTACTCCCACAAGCACAACTAGGTGAGTACAATTCAGAGGTTAATAACACAGCATAAGAATTCTTGTTCCTGGTTGGTGAGTGTTTTTCTATTGCTCATACATCCGAAGTGTAGAAAACTGCTATCAATCCCCTCAAACATTGCTTTGGCCTTTGCCTCGGACATCTTAGGAAAGATATCGGGAAGGTAACTGAAGGCTGCCTTCTCCTTATCTAAAGCTGTTACACATTTTCATAAGTCTGTAACCTTTAGGTACCTTCAAGTCACATTCCCCAGGTTGTCTGAAGCAAAGGTCAAAACAAAGCTTGAGGGGGAATAATAGCGAATTTCTATACTTTGGATATAGCAACTTTGGAATAATAGTAATCAGAAAACGCTCACTAACCATGAACAAAAACAAATTTGCGTAATCACCACCTGTTGGGTGATTACATCCAACAGGTGGTGGTTGTTGGCAAAAAATCATATAAAAAAAAAAAAAAGATTTTCAACCCACCCATCTCTTATTTTCATGATATTTGGTAGGATGATAGAGGATATGAAGTTACATATGCAAAACACACATCTGTGTCAGGTGAGTACTACGGGCTCATCACAACCCTTGCTGCTTTGGAAGTTTTTGTTGAGTAGCTGAATCTAAAACGTGTAAAATTTTGGTGCTCATCAATGCACGACATTCATATAGCAGGGATGTCATTGTGGAAAAATATAAACGATTTTGTTTAGAAGCTCAAAACTACTATAATTCATATTGTGCTTGTTTTGAAGCCAAGGAAGCACTGTTTTCATTAATTATTTTTTTAAATATTACGTTTTCTTATTTTCAAGGTCAACCAAACTTTTTTTACTAGTTGTATATAAAAAGGGCTGCAACTGTTCGACGTTTCAGTATCGCACCCTAAATAGAAAGGGAGTTTTTTTTTTTTTTTTTTTTTTCAATGAATTTTAAACATTTTCAATAAAACTCTACAACCACAATTTCATATTAAATCATTTCTATGACATTCATCTATTACATTAGCATATAATAAAGAATTTGTATAAAAAGGATTATCTAAAATTTTTAGTTTTACTAATACAAGTAGTCAAAGTTCCCAAAAATATATGCCAATATTTCATGTTTGCAGATATTTGTAAAGTCAATAAATGAACTTAGGAATAAAGTATTCTATAAGTTTATTACAGACGTTAACTCTACATATAAGGTGTAAATTTCATATAAGTTGAAAAAAAATGAGAGGAGAGTTAATTTTGTTACTTGACAATAAATGAGATCAGACATTCTGCCACCTGTGGTTGAAGTCTTTCCTCCAAAATTTGCACCCTTATAGATAGGCTTATGTTCTGTAAGGTGTATAAGTTTCATGCAAATCGGCTGATAAAAAATGAGAAAAACATTTGATTTTTTTTTTTAATTTTTGGGCATAAAATTAAATATTAAAATACTTTATTATATGCTATTGTGATAGCTTAGTCATAGACATGATTACAGTTGACACTTTTGTTTGATGTGAATTTTTTACCATTTTGGAAAAATTTTGACTTCAATATTTTTTCCTCTCTTTCTATTTTATGCTACGATGCTGAGACTAGGGCCAGTTGAACCAAATTTTATATACAACTAGTCAAAAAAGTTTGATTGAAATCGAACCAGTTTTCATTTATCACTTTTTTCCGTAATACGCCCCCTTAACCCTTAAGTTGGTTTGATTGAAATCGAACCAGTTTTCATTTATCACTTTTTTCCGTAATACGCCCCCTTAACCCTTAAGTTGCGCAAACACATCATGTGATGGGTTGAGTGACTTGCTATGAATTGCGCATCCCATCATATAATGTATTGGAATACTACACAAGATTTAAACGGCCCGCGAATACACGGGGTTCACCACACCTTCATCAGGACTTGTAAACAGACGCCATTTAAAAAAAAAACATGGGCCAAATTCCCGGGTGTGAGGGGCCTCAGTATTGAGTGAGCCACCAAGCTTGATGCACGCAGCATGAGCTCACAGCACTGCTGTTCAGCTTGTGACCACAGCATTGCCTAAAAATGCCATAATATACATGTTCATGCTATTATTTAGTGATGATATTATTACAGAAAACCCCTGACTGTTAAAAATGACCAGGATTCTGATAATAGCAGGATTGTTGTGATAATTAGTGCTGTAGTTGGAGGAGTAATCTTGGTGGGGAGGGAAGGTAGCATTGTCTGCTGACTCTGTGTGACCACCTTTTACTGTCTGGACTCACTGTACCAGCTTAGTTGTTCAATATGGTAAACATGCAGATATTTATATATAATGTCTGTATATAAAAGCAAAAACAGTATGGTGGGAGAAGAATGGTGGCGAGTCAGGTGAGATGAGGGAGGGAGGGAGGGAGTGGCAGCTAGAGCCAGGCTGCCACTGGCTGCCACTGCCACTCGGCATACCAACTTAGTGGTCCATTATAGTGAACACGAATGTAGATACTTATATATAACGTGTATATACAATGTAATAACGGCAAAAGGAGTGTGGGGGAGAAGCCATTTTGGTGATGGGTGTGGCAACATCTGCATGATTTGTCATGTTGGTAGGGGTGGCCACTATGCTCTTTGGGCATTGTACCGAGTTAGTTGAACAGTTATGGTGAACAAAACATGTAGATACTTGTATATAATGTCTGTATATAGGGTAATAACACCACAAACAGTATTGTTGGGGGTGAAATTTTAGTGCGGCTGACCTTGAATGTATGAGGGAAGCAGCCGCCACCTGACTGTAGCGACGTCTCTTGGTGCCTGAACTTACTATATCAACTTAGTTGTACAGTTATGGTGAACAAAACATGCAGATACTTATATATAACCTGTGTATATAGTATAATAACCGACAAAGTATTGTTCACTGTTTGATGAGCATAATTGAATCAACAATATGCACACCATATTTTTAGTACAGCGATGATTCACTCATTTTATTATATAGATATATCACACTACACACTATTGAATAATATTATAGCAAAAGAACTACGAGCAATCAGAGACATTGAAATAATTAGGTAATTATCTCTTTGTTGCCACTCCTGCCTGACAGCTGGCGAGCAACAGACCGTTTTTTGTTTTGTTTTTTGGTATGCGCCTGTGGGTGACAAATGCTAGTTACCCTGAACAACACAAGGGTTAAAACAAGGCCAACATGAAGGCTTCCCTCAATTCAAATCCGCTATGAGTTTCTTTTTGTTGAGCTTGTAAGTAGTATGTGTGTTTGTTCACATTGCTAACTCTGTTGTATGAATATCATGCAGCACCGACGGCTCAAATTTTGCATGTGTCTATTACTTCGTGCACTATAATTTTATAGTGCTGGATAACATCCTACCAGATTTCATGCAACTCTTGAGATGGTCGGTTTGAGGGTTTATTAGGCATGGAATGGCTCAGCTGTGGCAGATATACTCCCCCCCCCCCCCCCTTCCCTAAACCTATTCTCAATACCTACCCCCATAATCACCCCACTCACACTCCTACTTCTACCCAAAGTAATGCAGGTAAGGTAATTTTCAGTACAGTATATTTCACTAAGTCTGTATGACTACCTGTACCTGTGAAGTACTTGGAAGGGATACAAGGTCGGAGTGTATGATTGGTGCCCAATCACTTGGAAGAGTCTTGAAATATTGTTGGTACTGTATTTCAAGAGGTGGAGGTATAGGGGTTGGGATTTTAACTATCCTCAAATAGCTACAATTAAAAAAATCTGAAATACGCTATTAATATAAATATTGATATTTTGCAGAATCCAGCAGCGCAATGGCCGAAAGACACTCACTACGGTGCAGGGTCTGTCTTCAGACTATGATCTGAAGAAAATTGTCCGTGCTTGCAAGAAGGAATTTGCATGCAACGGCACAGTGGTTGAACACCCCGAATACGGTGAAGTAAGTTTTTTAAATATTATATTTTTTAATGAGTATGAAAATGTAAGATTTAGCAATTTGCAAGCTTATTAACAGTAGTTGAAATATTTTAAAGTTCATGATGATAGCAACAGCTTGTACAATATTTTACTTTAAATTAGAGATTTGATGAAATGTTAATACAGGTATTAATTTTCCTTGATTGTGCATGGGCAAAATTTAATTTCTTATAATGTACATTGTTTTTTAACTAATATTCATGTCACCTTATCTTAAGTTGGGTTAACCCACAATTTTGCCTGTCCATTACATCATAAATGAACCTATTATTTTCATAGCAAATTTTTTGTGCGCGCTCCTGCCATCATTTTCACTGGGGGTCGCATGTAGTGTTACTGATGTTTGTCAGTGGTGACAGGAGCATCAGTCTGATGGACCTGTTTGTCATTGTATCTTCCCAGGTGAGAGGGGGTGGAATATATTTGTGGTATAACCAGGTCTCTTGCAGAGAACGTTGCAATGTGGCCAAATCAAAGCCTAACCCCCACACGTGAAATAAGTGACAGTGTTTTGTCTGTTCTGGACCCTATATAAAGTTGACATTTGCTAGATCTCTACAGCCATAATTATAAAAGTATTATTAACTTGTTCTTGATAGAATTTCATTAATATTGAGGAAGTGTGTATATGTGGGTGGATGGTTTACAATGTAAAAACTAGTTTTTAATTTAACAATAATTTTGTTGGGAGAAGTATATTTGATTCATCAAATCAACTGGGTATAAATTACAGTATGTAACCATTTTTAGTGCTGGATAATGTTATTTTCTAATTGCTTTTGCCTCCAAAGTATAGAAAATGGTGCTTATTCCTCCCAAGCTTACTTCGACTTTGCCTTTATGGAAGATATCTTGACGATGGTTTCAAAAACTGCTGACGCGTTATCTAGAGCCGTGACAATATCACAGCTCATGATAAGGTGTTGGCAACCTTCATGTAACCTTCAAGCCTTAGCAGCTTAAGGGCAAAGGTCGAAGCAAAGCTTGAAAGAATAATAACCATTTTCAATACATAGGTAGCATAAGCAATTGGAAAAAAAATTTGCCACCAAGGGACGAAGAGTTATTGATTAATCCTTTTTATCATTATGCTGTACATTCATCCACTTGTCAGGCTACAAGTAGAATAATTGATTACATTGAATAATGAGTGTAGCTTCCCAGCCTGAAAAGCCAATGTGACATGTTCCTGTTCATAGCCGTTTGTCAAGGTCTTCTTGCAACACTTCGTATTCCTTTCCTCAATAGTTCTGATATTTGCGAACTGATGTGTGTAAGAATGCACATTCCTGACTAACCAGCTTTCTTGTCTGTTATGTAATCTTACCTTGTTCAGTCTTACCTTTTATCTTGCCTTAGAAAATAATCTATCCAGCCTTGTTTTCTCTTAATTATTGTGATGATGTCACAGAACTAAAGGTAGTAATGGTGGCAGTATCCTGGAAACAAAAACCGAAACTGTCCTCTTATTTTCAGCTTGTTACAGCTTGTAATAAAGTTGTTACATCTTGGCTTAACGTGTTTATAACGTATTAGAACGTTGTTACAACTTGCTATATTGGTTGTTATAACTGGTTAGGAGGTGTGTTAAAACTTGTTGGAAACGTTGTACCAACGTCGTAGTTTCGGTGTGTGTTTGGCGGGTAGTGGCACCTATTTATGTGACTGGGGAAGTGAGACAGCTGTGCTCTGTCTCCTAGCTTTATACCTGCATGCTAATTACATGTCTAGACATTCATATTCTTGTAAACACTTGGTAAAATGTATCACTTAGTAACACTAATATTTTATAACACTTGCTAAAATATTCAGTGAAATGTGAACTGAAATATTGTATAACATTGGTGGTTAAACAGAGAAAGCTTATTAACTAATGCTGCCACCATCCTGTCTTAATACCATTGTAAAACATATACAGCACTGTGACAAGAACCCATGTTGAACTGAAAAGTACCTTCTTTTGATGTAATCCCTGACTGACTGATCAAACAATCTGATATTGGAGAGTTTGGGGGAGGTTCAAGGTCCATGATTACAAGGTAGATGACAACAAGGGACCCAAGTGACACATACAGATGGAAATTTATTAACATGAGGTTATTAAATTACAATTGATGATATTCACCAAAAGTACTAAGATCCTACCCACTGGCAATACCTAAGTCACGATCCTACACTGGCAACTGTTAAGTAATTTAACCCTTAAGCCACTAAGGGTCTTTTGGCCTTCAACACCCACAGGCGCAACAAAAAAAAAAAAGATTCAAAAAAATTCTTTCGTCTTATAAAAGTGTTCATTTGTGTTCCCTGATCACGGGGAAAAAAATTGTAGGTGGCATATTTTTGCCGTAATAGGGCGGGGAAGTTTGGCCAAAAAAGAGGCGTTGACAGAGCAGGTGCCAAACGAGGTCTGCTCCACCCAAGCTGTCAGGCAGGAGTTGCTACAAAGGTACTATTACCTAATTATTTCAATGTCTCCGATTGATTTTTTCCTTGTTTTCTTGCAGTAATATTATTCAATAGTGTGTAGTGTGATCTACATGTTTTATTCACCATGACTACAAATAAGCTGGTATGGTGCCCAAAGACCATAGTGGCCACCAGTACACAACATACATGCAGACGACGCTCCTCCATCACCAAAATGGCGGCTCCCAACCTACTCCTATTGCTGTTATTACACTCTATACACAGGTTATATATAAGTATCTACATTTGTGTTCACCATAGCGAACCACTAAGCTGGTATGGTAAGTCCTGTGAGGGATAGGGGCAGCTATAGTCCAGCCAAGGCCGATAGTTAACAGACGCCACCTAGAAAAAAAATCGTGGGCAACATTCCCGGGTGTGAGAGCCTCCCTCAGTACTGAGTGAGCCACCAAAGCTAGTGCATGCAGCATGAGCTCACAGCACTGCTGTTCAGCTTGTGAGCACAGCATCGCCTAAAAAGTCAAAATATATATGTAAATGCTTTAGCGATGATAGTATTACAGAAGACCCCTGACTGGGATCAAACTGACCAGGATTCTGATAATAGCAGAATTGTGGTGATATTTAGTGCTGTGCTCCATGGTGGGAGGAGTAATGCTGTGGGAGGGAGGGAGGTGGCATCATCTTCTGATTCTGTGTGGCCACCTTTTATTGACTGCACTCACCATACCAGCTTAGTGGTTCGCTATGGTGAACACAAATGTAGATACTTATATATAACGTGTGTATAGAGGGTATAAACAGCAATAGTAGGTGGTTGGGAGCCACCATTTTGGTGAGGGCGGTGGCATCATCTGCATGACTTATCATGTTGTTTACTGGTGACCACGATGGTCTTTGGGCACCAAACCAGTTTACTTGTACAAGTATGGTGAATAAAACAGGTAGTTATTTAATAAAAATGTGTGTATATAGCGTAATAACACCACAAATGGTATAGTTGGAGGAGAAATATTAGTGCGTCTGGCCTTGAAGTCGGTAGCCATCAGCTGACTGTGTGAGTAGCTACGTCTTTGTGCCTTTACTTACCATACAAGCTTAGATGTACAGTTATGGTGAACAAAACATGTAAGTACTTATATATAATGTCTGTATATAAAAGCAAAAACAGTATGGTGGGAGGAGAATGGTGGCAAGTCAGGTGAGGTGAGGGAGGGAGGAAGTGGCAGCCAGTGGCGGGCTGCCACTGCCACTCAGCATACCAACTTAGTGGTTCGTTATGGTGAACACGAATGTAGATACTTATATATAGCCTCTGTATATAGTGAATAAAAGCAAAAACAGTATTGTGGGAGGAAATGTGGGCGAGTGAGGTGTTGAGGGAGTGAGTGGGGCTGGCTGGTGGTACTCGCCACTGATGACTAATACCAACTTAGTGGTTCGTTATGGTGA